>NC_051237.1:27318295-27400795 GCF_015220715.1 Pygocentrus nattereri | reverse complement strand
ATCATGAAAGAATTCTTTGGTCTTCCATTAAAATTGGTGGTCATACGATGTTTAAGCCTCTGAAGGCTCAGTTATGGCAGATGAAAGCAAAGTAGTTTCATATTAATAATTAACATTTCTGTAAGTGCTGACTTGAATCTGTATCTGCTGATAGTTAAACTGAATGTAATAGAATTTCTTATATATATATATATAGGTAAATAATATTGTACGTGCATAATTGTATCAAAGTGGTGTAGCAAAATGGCAATAATAATTTTGATGTGAACATGACATCCAGCTATTATAATGCCTCAATAGTGCACCAATAGGAGAACAGCAGAGCTAACAATCCACCAATAGGAGAACAGCACAGCTAACAATCCACCAATAGGAGAACGGCACAGCTAAAAATCCACCAATAGGAGAACAGCACAGCTAACAATACACCAATAGGAGAACAGCACAACTAACAATCCACCAATAGGAGAACGGCACAACTAACAATACACCAATAGGAGAACGGCACAACTAACAATACACCAATAGGAGAATGGCACAACTAACAATACACCAATAGGAGAACAGCACAGCTAAAAATCCACCAATAGGAGAACGGCACAGCTAAAAATCCACCAATAGGAGAACAGCACAACTAACAATCCACCAATAGGAGAACGGCACAACTAACAATACACCAATAGGAGAACAGCACAGCTAAAAATCCACCAATAGGAGAACGGCACAGCTAAAAATCCACCAATAGGAGAACGGCACAGCTAAAAATCCACCAATAGGAGAACGGCACGGCTTAAAATCCACCAATAGGAGAACATCACAGCTAAAAATCCACCAATAGGAGAGCGGCACAGCTAAAAATCCACCAATAGGAGAACGGCACAGCTAACAATACACCAATAGGAGAACATCACAGCTAAAAATCCACCAATAGGAGAACGGCACAGCTAAAAATCCACCAATAGGAGAACGGCACAGCTAAAAATCCACCAATAGGAGAACGGCACGGCTAAAAGTCCACCAATAGGAGAACGGCACAGCTAAAAGTCCACCAATAGGAGAACGGCACAGCTAAAAGTCCACCAATAGGAGAACGGCACAGCTAAAAATCCACCAATAGGAGAACGGCACGGCTTAAAATAATTTCCTTCTCCATATTTATCTTCCATACATAAATATTTTGCTTTTTATCATATAAAATATGCCAAACAATAAAACTGCTATCTTAAAAATACATTCAGAAAAACAGCACACCAGGACACTGCGTCACTGCAGGGACCTTCCGAATGTCGTCTGGTCCCCAGTGAGTCATGATCCCAGCTGGAGCGGATCACCTTATGTACTTCACACGCCTGTTTCACACGCAGCCTTTCTTATTTTAACGGTGTGTCAGTCGGCTGCTCTGTAAACAGACTGCTTTTGTTTTTTCGGTCCATTAAGCGAAGCCCCTTTGACCAACAGGCTTCATGTTCCACAGTGAGGGGCTGTTTTTGTAGGCCAGTGTTCTCAGGAGCACCTGTTGTATCTGTGACACAGAGAGGGAGTAGAGGTGGTTGTGCTCTCCTCCCTGGTCCACATGGCCGCTGCCAGTCAATGAAGGAATGAGCCGCGTGGCACTGAAACGATACGCTGTATGCCAGTCGTGAGAAGCCCTCTCTGCCAGGCTGGCGCCGTCCTGCAGCTTTGTGCGTAACTGACCACTGAAGACCTGAAATCATGACTAATTTTAACCTGTGATGCTACAGAAGAACAAGGGAACAAAAGGTGTTTGACAGCTGGCTCAGCTCTTATATAAGTGATATGATGTTACCCTGTAAACAACCAAGGTGTGTAGTGACTTAATGTGGTCATTTGTTTATTTATTGCTGTTACAATTTCTACAACAAAGAAGGCTCTTCAAGGGTTCTGTAGCACAGGTAATGGTTCTATCTAGAACCATGAGTCCTGTATAGACCCATTTGCATGCTTAAATGGTTCTTTGCATGGTTGTTCTTTTTGAAAATGGTTCTATGCAGCATCAAAAAGGGTTCCGGTATTGTTAAAATGCCAGGCTTGTAGAAATAACAGGACCTTTTTAGATGCTATATAGAACCACATACAACACGTTCTCCCATCACATCAGAGAGCCATTTTACCATGCAAAGACCCATTTAAGCATGCAGCTGGTTCTGTATACAACTTATGGTTCTAAACAGAACCATATCCTTTACTAAAGAGCCTAAATATTACGTTTTCAAGTTTTCATTGCAGGAATATAAGTCGCCTCTTTCCTGCATCTTAGCTGAGCACAGTCTGCTGCTAGTGATAACAGGGGAGATAAAGGGGAACCAAGTTTTAAAAATTAATACATAATTAAATGGCTAAGATGTAAACCGAGTCGTTCAGAGCGGTTCTCTGTTCTAGATAAACTTACCGAGTCAGAACCGTTCACAGTGGTGGTGATAGGAACCAGACGTCCCTCTAAAAGCTCCTACAGAAAGTTCCTACATGAACTGGTTCTGAATTCACTGCCTGATGACTGAGACGCTGTTTTATGAGAGTTTAGAGAACTTCAACTCCATTCATGGTGGAGGGAGACATGCAGGGCGCTGTGCGGCAAAATAGTCCCCAAAGAAAACTCAGTATTCCAGATTTTCCACTGTTTTCCATCATCAGCATTCCATATGAACTCAGAAGACTCGTGTAGGTTCTCTGGTGGTTCTGGATGGGAAATAAAGTGTCTGTATCTGTGTTGTAGTCATGGCGACGCCTGGTTCCCATCACCACCACTGTAAAGACGTCTGGACCGTTTCACACCAAACCACCTACATCTCACACACTGAATTTTGCAGAAAAGTTGGTGGAATTCTCCTTTAATGGCACAACTTAGCAGCGAATAACCTTATTAGATCACGTATACGTGTAGTAACAGCACTGAAAAATCACAATATTAGTGCAGAGGAGTCAGTTAAACTGCAGATATCGACTCTTTTTTTGCACTAAGTGTTAAATTAGAAATGGACTTTACTTTATAAAGACCTTAATGCATCTGGAAGATCTTGCACCTGAGCAGATTAAGATAAATTAGAGGTTCTGTACACAGAGGATTTCTAGCTTGGAAAAGAACAGGCCGTGTAAAAGCAGACGTGAACTCAGCCCTGCTTGGCTCACTGACCTCCAATTCCATTCCTAGATTAGCAGCTGAGATGCCTCCAGTGCTGGCACGGATGGAGGGAGGAATGAGGTGAAAGGGGAGGAGAGACCAAAGCAGTTTTCCACGTGCATCCCACCAGATTTATACTCTGCAAGCCAAACGTTTGAGCAGGCCTAGCCTTTCAACATGCTTTGAATACGATGAATACATGTTTGCTGTTGGTTTGCAATAACTTACCTCATTAAAGGGCTCATATCCTCCTTTTATTGTCAATTTACCCACCATTTTCCATCCTTGCTTCAGCCCTTGGGATTAAACAGGCTGACTTTAATACTGATATATGTAAATTAGCTATGTTCTGATTGGCTGTGCCTCAATCACAAGAACTCATGATCACACTCAATCACACTCCTCATAACTTCAGTGTGAATGGAAACTGATGTACTGTAGATAAAACCCGTACTTATATGTAAATGAGTTGGTTTGTGACATCACAAAAACAGAGAATTGAAAGCAGGCTGTTCTCGCAGGCTCCTTTCAATACATATGGACCACACAGGCCGAGGAGTGAATAGACTGTTTTGAAACAGTGTTTGGAAGCTATTTCTGAAAGTCAGATGGGATCCTGGTTTTTTAGCATACTGGCCCTTTAATGACTAAGCAGCTTCATGTAGAGTAAAACAACATCACGTTTCCTTTCACAGCAGTTTGGAAAAGAAAACTGTCAAATCATCATTTTGACAAAACCAGCTCTTCGTGCCGAGAGACACTGCGATGAATGTGAAGATGAAGAGCCGCTCTGTGGTAAACTCAACACTGTGTGTATGTGACGGTGAAGACGGCGCTGATTAAGTGCTGTTTATAGTTTTGGAGGTCACTGGTTCAGTCTCACCTACTTCAGGCAGATAGTTCACTGCAAACAGAGAGAGAGGGGGTGGGGGTTGGGGGTGGGTTCTGCTGTTCCTGGTAGGAGTGTTTGTTATTTAGTCAGCTGCTTGGTACCATGATCAAAAAACGAGGCTCGAGTTTCCATCCTCTGATCTCTGATAATAACAAGGGCAATGCAATGACAACTAGGTAGATAGATAGATAGATAGATAGATAGATAGATAGATAGATAGATAGATAGATAGATAGATAGATAGATAGATAGAGGGATGGACGGACAGATAAATTAATAGATAAACGGATGGATGGATGGATGGATGGATGGATGGATGGATGGATAAATGGCAGCCCATGTAACCCAGCCGGGCTCAGCCTGAAGAGGCACCATGGGGGGACCATGTGGGCCCACCACTCGCAAGAGAGAGAGGCGCTGGGCAGGTGTGGGTATACTCACCAGTCCCCGGCTGGTGGCCGTGCAGTTGAAGATGGTCCCGGGGGAAGAGAGGGTCGCCTCAATGCAAATTAAAATTGCAGAGAGGAAAACTCTGACTGTTGTGTGTGTTTATGCACCAAAGAACAGGTCAGAGTATTCGGTCTTCTTGGAGCGAGTGGGCGGGGTTCTGGAAAGGGTTCCGCCTACAGACTCCATAGTCTTACTAGGGGACTTCAATGTTGGCAATGACTGAGAGACCTGGAGAGGCATGATTGGGAAGAACGGCCTGCCCGATCTAAGCCCGAATGGTGAAGTGTTATTGGACTTCTGCGCCAGGCATGGATTGTCCATAACGAACACCAAGTTCAAACACAAGGATGTTCCTTAATCCGGGAGACATGCCTCCCTCACAGGAGTCGGGGCTGGAGGCCTCTGGCGTGTCCCTGGTGGAGGTCACTGAGGTAGTTGGCAAGCTCTTTAGTGGCAAGGCACCGGGGGTGGATGAGATTCATCCCAAGATGCTTAAGGCTCTGGACATTGTGGGGCTGTCATGGCTGACGCACCTCTGCAATATTGCATGGACCTCAGGAACAGTACCTGTGGACCGGGGTGGTGGTCCCCATAAAAAGGGGACCGGAGGGTGTGTGCCAACTATCGGGGTATCACACTGCTCAGCCACCCTGAGAAAGTCTATGCCAAGGTGCTGAAAAGGACACTCCGACCAATAGTTGAACCTCAGATTGAGGAGGAACAATGCAGATTCCATCTCAGCCATAGAGCAATGGACCAGCTTTTCACCCTCTCGTGAATTGTTGAGGGGGCGTAGGAGTTTGCCAAACCAGTCTACATGTGTTTTGTGGATTTGGAGAAGGCTTATGACCGGGTTCCTCGAGATATCTTATGGGAGGTCCTCTGGGAGTATGGGGTACAGGGATCACTACTCTGGGCCACTCGATCTCTGTGCTCAGTGAGAGCTGTGTTCGTATACTCAGCATTAAGTCGGACCCTTTTAATGTTAGCATTGGGCTCCGGCAGGGTTGTGCCCTGTCTCCACTCCTGTTCGTGATATTAATGGACAGGGTGTCAAGGCGTAGCCGAGGTCAGGAGGGCATTATGTGTGGAGGCCGGAGGGTGGCGTCTCTACAGTTTGCAGTCGATGTTCTTCTTTTGGCTGAATCACATGGATGCCTCCAGCGCTCACTGGAGCGGTTTGCAGCTGAGTGTGAAGTGGTTGGTATGCGGATCAGCACCTCCAAGTCTGAGTCCATGGTCTTACCCCAGAAAAGGATGGCATGCCCGCTCCAGGTAAGGGGAAAGGTCCTGCCCCAGGTGGAGGAGTGTAAGTATCTCGGGGTCTTGTTCACGAGTGATGGGAAGAGGGATGGTGAGATCGGCCGCAGGCTGGGACAGGCGGCAGCAGTGATGCGGTCACTGTACCGGACTGTAGAGTTGAAGAGGAGCTGAGCCATAAGGCCAAGCTCTCTGTTTACCAGTCGGTCTACATCCCGACCCTCACCTGTGGTGAATACAAGCGGTGGAAATGAGCCTCTTCACAGGGTGGCAGCTACATAGAGTGAAGAGCTCGGTCATCCAGAAGGAGCTCAGGGTAGAGCTGCTACTCCTCCGCATTGAGAGGAGCCAGCTGAGGTGGTTCGGGCATCTGATTTGGATGCCCCCTGGACGCCTCCCGGTGGGGGTGTACCAGGCATGGCCTACCAGGATAAGACCCCAGGGTCATCCTAGGACCGGCTGGAGGGATTACATCTCCAAGTTGGCCTGGGAGCGGCTTGGGGTCCCCAGGAATGAGCTGGAGGAAGCTATGGGGGACAGGGTCATCTGGGATTCTCTGCTCTCCCAACTGCTACCGTGAGAGAGAGAGAGAGAGAGAGAGAGAGAGAAACAGAGAAAAGAAGAGTGATGAGGAGATAAACAGAGGAATGGGAAAGACATATATATATATATATATATATTAAGAGAGAGAATGTAAACAAAGAGAGCAGGGAGAAAGAAAGAAAGATAGAACAAGAGAAAAGGAAAGCGATAAAGAGATATAGAGGAGAAAGACAGAGGGATAGAGACAAGAGAGAGAGAGAGAGAGAGAGAGAGAGAGAAACAGTGTAAACTGTTGCTGCAGCTGAGTGTCCAGTTGTTGTAATACTGACCTGAGAGCAGCTTAAACAGAGCCATGAGACGTCACTGCACACTGACCACATGCTGCTATTGTGCACAGGAGCTTGTGTCCCTGCTGTGTAGGCATCTGTGGCCCAGGATCTGACCTTCACTGTGGTCACTGTGTCGCCTCTCTGCTCAGAAAGCTTTTTCTTTTGGTTGCTGAAATGAAATAAGCACATTCCTCACTTGGGTCAGCTGAAAAGAGGAGCTTTGTGCAGGTAAAAAGTAGATAAAAATAAAAAACAGCACCAATATTCAAACAATCGCTGTAATAAAATCTCAGTTTTATTATCAGAACCGTAAGAAACATCTTCAGTTTCTTAAATTTGTTTTTCTGCCCAAACTCTTAAACCTCTCTCGCATTTCATTCATTTATTTATTCATTTAGTCGTTTATTCATTCACAGAAAAGATCATGCATATTAATCAGCGCAGGGTTTAATGTCCTAATGTCAGCTAATAATACACTGTACTTCCAGTGAGAGGCCTTATGCAACATAAACAACATGACAGCTCTTATGACTGATAAGTTTTACTGTCAGTTCCCAAGCAATTATGCAATGATTTCGTGGAAGCCACGCCCCCCATCCTCCCCCAGACGCGCCCACATGTGTTTTCCTTATGTGGTCAACCTCACATACACTATCTATGATGGTAAACATGGCGTGGTCCTCTGTTTACAGAACTTCCAAGAACCAAGCCCCATTAGCACCCCCAGGCAGACGGCCCTACACGTGGTTGCCTCCGGGTGGGTTTCACTGAGACACCAAGCCCCCAACACACCCCTCTGCTGTGCAACAGAGAGGTACTGAAAGGTTACGTAAGGGCCAGCTGTCGAGAACGTGTCTCTCAAGTTGCACAGACAGCAGTGCATGAAAGGCTTTCTGCTCAGCTTCAGGTGTCAGACAGTGAATGGCTGCTGGAACAGCCTGTCATTAGGACTCCCTCAGTAACACAGTACCACCAGCACCCAGTGACAGACAGTAACTGAGTAACTGAGTAACTGAGTATCTGAGTAAATGTAATGAGTTTCTGTACTTTAGTATTTTTGGTGTATCTGTACTGAAGTTTCTCCGTTTCTGGGCGACTTTCTCCTTTCACTCCACTACATTTCAGAGTCTAATATCCGACTTTTTCCTCCTACATTTTGAGAAATCTGTGGTTCCTTTTGGTTTCTGTGTGTGTAAAAACGTAACATGTCAAAACGAAAGAAGCGCAAAGCCAGAGCACCAATCAGGGCCCAGCGGTCACTTTGTTTAGAGCTGGTTTTGACCTGAATTTCTACAAACACCATTTCATTTTATAGTAAATTAGTTTGGGCTGGTTTATGTTTATGAACAGAGGCCTACAGATCAACATAGTAAAGGAGCTATATATTTATATGGTGCTTGTTAACACAAATAGCTGATCAGCCAATCACACGGCTGCAGCTCACTGCATTTAGCCGTGTAGAGGTGGTCAAGACAACTTGCTGAAGTGCAGACCGAGCATCAGAACGGGGAAGAAAGGGGATTTAAGGGGCTTTGAACGTGGCGTGGTTGTTGGTGCCACTCTATTAGACACTCCTAACTTGTCGGTCCACCTTATAGATGTAAAGTCAGAGACGACGGCTCATCTGCAGCAGCACTACCGTGTCTGATCCACTCATACCAGCACAACACACACTAACACACCATCACCACATCAGTGTCACTGCAGTGCTGAGAATGACCCACCACCCAATTAGTACCTGCTCTGTGAGGGTCCATGGGGGTCCTGACCACTGAAGAACAGGGTAACAGAGTATCAGAGAAACAGATGGACTACAGTCTGTAACTGTAGAACTACAGAGTGCAGCTATACGGTCAGTGGAGCTGATGAAGTGGACGATGAGCGTAGAAACGAGGAGGTGGTCAGAACGTTATGCCTGACCGGTGTATATTTTATTATTATTATTTATTTTGTTTTAGCTTTTGTGGTTCTGGACCTTTCTGTGTCTTTGACTGTGACTTTGTCTCCTTCATTCCAGTCATTTCTTCTCTCTCTGCCCCTAAACTCTATTTCCAGTTCTTGCAGTGAAGCACGTACACCTGACCTCTGCTTTGGCCTGCTAGGGGCTGAACTGGCATACAGCTGCTCTTGTCAGTCTAGTGGAGTCAGAAGTCCTGCTCTAAAAGAGGCAAAATGAAATGACCTCTTTACAAAAAGTCTGACCCCTATTCTGCATGACCAGGCTTGTGTTTGCCTGGGGGTCAGAAGAGTATTTTAGGTCAAAGGTTAATGGTCTGTGGACATGTCTACATGTCTTGGTGTGATTCTGGATGGCCAGTTACCGTTCTCGACTCACATCGCGAACCTGACTCGGTCATGCAGGTTTCTCCTGTACAACATCTGGAAGGTCCCTCCCTTTGTCACTCGAGAGGCCGCCCAGGTTCTCATTCAGTCTGGTCATCTCAAGGCTCAACTACTGCAACTCGCTCTTGGCTGGTCTTCCCATGCGGCCATCAAACCTCTGCAGCTCATCCATGATGCGGCAGCACGGCTCGACTTCAGTCTTCCTGTGTTCAGTTCAGCTCCCTTCACTGGCTTCTTGTAGCTGCACACATCAGGTTTAAACCCTGATGCCTTCAAAGCCAAAAACAGACCAGCCCCTCTCTGCCTGATGGCAGTGGTGAAATCTCGAGCCCTTCGAGTAGTAGTGTGGTGTAGTGTAGTGTATTATAGTGAATTGTAGTGTATTATAGTGAATTGTAGTGTATTGTAGAGTAGTGTATTATAGTGTAGTGTATTGTAGTGTAGTGTATTATAGTGTAGTGTATTATAGTGTAGTGTAGTGTAGTGTAGTGTAGTGTAGTGCAGTGTATTATAGTGTAGTGTATTGTAGTGTAGTGTATTATAGTGTAGTGTATTGTAGTGTAGTGTATTATAGTGTAGTGTATTATAGTGTAGTGTAGTGTAGTGTATTATAGTGTAGTGTATTATAGTGTAGTGTATTATAGTGTAGTGTAGTGTAGTGTAGTGTAGTGTATTATAGTGTAGTGTATTATAGTGTAGTGTATTGTAGTGTAGTGTATTATAGTGTAGTGTATTATAGTGTAGTGTAGTGTAGTGTAGTGTAGTGTAGTGTATTATAGTGTAGTGTATTGTAGTGTAGTGTATTATAGTGTAGTGTATTATAGTGTAGTGTAGTGTAGTGTAGTGTAGTGTATTATAGTGTAGTGTATTATAGTGTAGTGTAGTGTAGTGTATTATAGTGTAGTGTAGTGTAGTGTATTGTAGTGTAGTGTATTATAGTGTAGTGTATTATAGTGTAGTGTAGTGTAGTGTAGTGTATTGTAGTGCAGTGTATTATAGTGTAGTGTAGTGTAGTGTAGTGTATTGTAGTGTAGTGTATTATAGTGTAGTGTATTGTAGTGTAGTGTATTGTAGTGTAGTGTATTATAGTGTAGTGTAGTGTAGTGTATTGTAGTGTAGTGTAGTGTATTATAGTGAAGTGTAGTGTATTATAGTGTAGTGTAGTGTATTGTAGTGTATTATAGTGAAGTGTAGTGTATTATAGTGTATTGTGTTGTAGTGTATTATAGTGTAGTGTAGTGTAGTATATTGTAGTGTAGTGTAGTATAGTGTAGTGTATTGTAGTGTAGTGTATTATATTGTAGTGTATTGTAGTGTATTATAGTGAAGTGTAGTGTATTATAGTGTAGTGTATAATAGTGTATTGTAGTGTAGTGTACTGTAGTGTGTTGTAGTGTGTTGTATTGCACTGTTCTGTGTTCAGCTCTGCTCCTTTCCTCTCTGTATCAGTGACTGTGTTTCTATCAGTATCTGAGCTCAGGACCGTCTTTCTCTCTCTGACCTGCTGGTAACTAGCAGAGAGACTTTCTCTAGACAGACGAAGCTCTTCCTGTAATTCGCTCTGGATCAGAGCGTCTGCTAAACGCTGTAAATGTAATGTAAATGTCTCCCTGCATCCTCCTGAGCTTTAAACTGGAGTCGAGACAGACTGAAAGAGTTTCATAAATACTCTGTAAGCCTACAGCTTCAGCCACTGACAAACAAGTGGAGAAAATGTGCGGAGGAGACGTTTGATTAATAGCGTTTAAATAGCATTATTTACTGTTCCCAATGTAATGTAGATGCATGAGTGATGACCAGTGGCCACTTGCGTAAAGCCAAGTTATGCATTTGAATTTCACCGCTGTCATCAATGATGTTATTGAAAGTTATGGAAAGTTGAATTATCTTCATTTACTATGAAATAAGAGCACAAAGGTCTGTGTAACCAAAACCATAGAAAACATACTGAGCTGCACGAAGAGTCTGCTGTAAATTCAGCGATTTTGTGATGTCACAAAAAGTAGCACATTTATGTATACACACGTTACATACACACACGTTTGGGACTTTTAAGTGAACTTGGATTTTTAACCAAAGTCCTTTTGCTTTGAGTGACTCAAATACATTAATTATGCTTATTTTATTAACAATTGATTGAATATTCCATTTAATCATGACTGTACTGAATGTTTCAGTAGGGACAATTTTAATGACTAGCAAACGCTTTGAACTGCTGTATTAGATTAATTAGATTAAGTGACCCTTATTAGTCCCACAGTGGAGAAATTTCACCTCCACATTTGAACCCATCCGTCCAGTGGAACACCACACACACACACTAGGGGGCAGTGAGCACACTTGCCCGGAGCGGTGGGCAGCCCAATCCACAGCCCCCGGGGAGCAGTTGGGGGTTAGGTGTCTTGCTCAAGGGCACTTCAGTCATGTACTGTCGGCTCTGGGGATCGAATCGGCAACCTTCCGGTCACAGGGCAGGTTCCCTGACCTCCAGCCCACGACTGCCCCCATGAAATCATCATATTTTTCATTAAAACGCAGAAAAAGTTGCTTAATTGCAGAAAATGTGTTTTACTAGTGGCAATTCTTAAGGCTTCACAACAATTACACTTAATGTTTACTTCAGAACAAAAGGATCTAACTGCTCACCGTGTGGCCATGAGGGTCAGGGATGCAGTCTCAGTTCCTGACCTAAAATGCAGGGGTGTGGCTAAAGCAAGGCTCCACCCACTGACTAAAACGCTTTGTGTTTCGGTAGTGACATTAAAAAATGTTGGACAGTTTTTTTAAACATTTTTAATGTTTAATCAAAAATTGTGTTAAATTAAAAATAAAAAATTTTCACTTTGCTTTAAAAGAATTTGAACAAAAGTTTTAAAATCATTAAAGATAAAACAAAAGAAATGATTAATATCTAACGTCTGAATAATTGCTTCTTCAATTGTTTGTTTTTTTCGGGAGCTCAGTTTGAGCTGAGTGAAATACTCCTCATCAGCAGCGCTGGAAACGAGCTCTCTCAGGAGGGGGTGATGACCTGATAAGCCCGGACGATTTTGAGGCCTTATATCTGACCCTGCTACTGTCCTGGTTAATGATTAAAACTGGGTCATTCCACTGCATTAAGGTGAGACATGAACTTTCACTGTCACACCTCCTGCACATTTCAGCTGAACGTCTGACCTGGGAAACCTTAAAGGTGACTGACAGTGCCTTTAAAGTCCTTTTGTAGGGTGTGCTTGTTTCTCGGCAACCACTGTTGGTCACTCGCATCTTACTCAGTTAAAAGGGGGGTTCTGCTCTGTAACTACTGAGTGATGAGTAAGCACTGAAAAAGCAGAACTTATGGGAATAAGAAGGAGGCGTATGTTGGATAATTGAACTGGCTGCAGATCAGCCAGTGGTGGACAGTATCTGAGTAACTGAGTAACTGAGTAACTGAGTAAATGTAATGAGTTTCTGTACTTTAGTATTTTTGGTGTATCTGTACTGAAGTTTCTCCGTTCTGGGCGACTTTCTCCTTTCACTCCACTACATTTCAGAGTCTAATATCCGACTTTTTCCTCCTACATTTTGAGAAATCTGTGGTTCCTTTTGGTTTCTGTGTGTATAAAAACGTAACATGTCAAAACGAAAGAAGCGCAAAGCCAGAGCACCAATCAGGGCCCAGCGGTCACTTTGTTTAGAGCTGGTTTTGACCTGTTGGTCATACCGACCCAGTGCAGCACGCGGTTCAACGTCAGCGCAGCAGCGTAAAACTTTGGGAGAGTCTGTTCAACATAAATGATGAACTAACCTAACTTTGTGTAAATAGAGCTCAATATAGAAATATGTCCACATATGCAGTCGAGACTGACGCGGCTTTTTTCTGAATTTCTACAAACACCATTTCATTTTATAGTAAATGAGTTTGGGCTGGTTTATGTTTATGAACAGACGCCTACAGATCAACATAGTAAAGGAGCTCATCTGTGATCCTGAGTTTAAAGCCAGTTTTTATTCAACTTAAACTTGGAACTAAGTTGTAAATAAATCTGAAACTGAAACTTTGCTTGTGTGTAAAAAGTGATTTCAGAGCCACTCGGTTCTCCCTGATGGAAACTGTTTACCTTCAGTGTTTTGTGCTTCTGATCATTTTAATAGACGTCAGCGTCACTAATTAATGACGTTCTATTAAAAGACTGGTTTACCAAGAGAGACGCTGGAGGACTTTCACCTGAAATGAGTTCATGAAGCCAGTCTGGTTATAAAAATGATAACAGGACATCAGAGCCAGAATTACTCTTTTAGTACTTTTACTTTATACTGAAGTACATTTGAAGGGAAATACTTTAGTACTTTTACTCAAGTGGAGGTCTGAAGGGAGGAACTATAATTAAATTTTTAAAACTTGTATTTTTTGGTAGACGTTCTTTAGACCCCCACTTGAGTAAAAGTACAAAAGTATTAGATAATGGATGGATGGACTCTTAGTGTGAATGTAGGGAATACTTGTTTCTGTGGAACTGTTATAATATGTGCTTCATTCTACAGAAACGTCCACTTTTCTGTCTCTTCTGACTCCTCACTGGTGTTACTGATCGTCATTGTGTTACACATAATAAAGGTGATACCAAAGACATTTTTAATGAAAAAAGCATGTTATAAAGTAGCTGCTGCAGAGCATCAAACCACACGCTGTCAATCATGTTGAAAATCCACTAAAATATGGAATTTAATCCATTTGTGTTTCTATTTTTCACAGTGACCTCAGAATAAAGCCGGTCACACCGGTGACGTCAGCTAGAAGCTTCATATGAGATCATGAGCTGAATGAGAAGATCTCTGAGAGCTGAGAGACACAGTGGACTCACCATGAGCTTTTCTCCATAGATCCTCAGACAACAGGTCAAAGGAGGTCGAGCGACGTCATCGGCGTGACTTTTATTCCAAAATAAGTCGTTTTCTATTATGCAGTAACACCAGTGACACGACTCCTGGGGAACTTTCATTATAAAAACTTTAAATAAACTGTAGCCGTAACATGATTTTTAAGTCTAATATGTCTGTAAATGCTGAGGACACAAAAATGAACATTCCCATAGACTAACATACAGTCATATGCTGTGTGTGTGTGTGTGTGTGTGTGTGTGTGTGTGTGTATATATATATATATATATATATATATATATATATATATACATGATTTTTTTCACATTTATATTCATGTGTGTGTTAAGAGAGCTATTAATATACAATACCTATAAATGGTCACTTTAAATGCACGCATAAGATATCACTAAAATATTGATCAACCTCTTATTACAACCTCTGTATTTTGGTTTGTCCATCTGAATTTTTGTGACCAAATCATAAGGCAAATTATTCAGTATTTTATTTATTTATTTATTTATTTATTTATTTATTTATTTATTTATTTTTTGTAAAAGCCTCTCAAATGAACAGAACGTGTGTTTTATGATCTCCACATTTCACTACACGCTCACGATTCACTGCTAAAGTCCAAAAATCTCCGCCGCTCTTTGTGTTGTTCTCTAAAAGTGATGTTTCCAGAGCAGATCACTGAAGAGACGCCGTCTGTTTATAGTTTAGAGCCCAGATTTGGGGAAAAACGGGTCGACTTTCAGTAGAAAAACAAACTGAGTTCAGCTTCTTTTATTATAAGGGTTTAAAATGACGTCACCGTCTATTAGACTGGAGAGAAGAGCTACAGCCTCACACGACGCCCAGCTTCTGAATGGAGCTTATGGAATATGAACGTTATGGAGATCATGACCAAGAGCGGTTTGGGACCACCGGTGGTCCCGAGGAGCTGAAGAGGCTACGTGCACATTTTTTCTACTTATGTATGAAAATGACGTTCATCATTCATGATTGTTTTCTGGTCTGAAGGGACGATCTCTCTCTCTCTCTGCATGGTTTGCACTGCGACTTAATGCTGAAAACATAATGAAAAATGATAAGCGCCAGTTATAAGATTAGATATCTTTGTTGGAAAACTGTGTTTAAGCCCAGTGTCTGATAAGAAATGTGCAAATACAGAAAACAAACTACTGCATCCAGCAATGTTTACCAAGAGCCTGACCTTTGTTCCCATTAATACAGTGAATGTGCCCTTGCCCACAAACTGGACCAGTTACAGGATGGATTTGGCAGTTTTGTAGGAAATCTGAACTGTGTTTGTGCCCCAGGCTGCTCAGAAGACACTGATGACACTCAGAGGTAAGAGCAAAAGCCTTCAAGGTCACTGCGGGGGACGCAGTGTGGGAGAACCGAGTGAAAACTCCTCAGACACAATCCCTCTGTTCTTACAGTCAGTCGTTTCAGCTTATTAGTCGGTGTTCCTCATTTTCTCCCTTTTATAAGACAAAATTCTTACTTTTCATGATCTTCAGACTGAATGTAATGACTTCTGAGCTTTGATGACACCACTGTGAAGCAGTGGGCAGGGCAAAATAATGTTAACCAGTAACGTTATGTTTTACTTACATTTACGACATTCGGCTGACGCTCTTACCCAGAGCGACTTACAGTTTGATCATTTTACACAGGGAGGCGGAGGCGGTGTTGGGAGTCTTGCCCAAGGACTCTCATTGGTTTAGTGTAGGGTGTTTGCCCAGGTGGGGGTTGAACCCCAGTCTACAGTGTAGAAGGCAGAGGTGTTACCCACTACACTAACCAACCACTTCACCCTTCCCGCCCACCTACCATGGAGGGAAAATGGCTTATGCTTTCCTATTCATTTCCCATATCCTTCATTTTCCATCTGTTTTTTTTTGTCCTGAGATCAAATTGCTATGTTCATGTTCTTTCGATTACCAAAGACAGTCATAATTCATGTTCACATGAGCGTTTTACGGCCGCTCCCTATCTTACCTGTAAAATTAAACATGTTGTTTTTGTTATTGTGCCTTTAAGACCTCCGTTCTGATTCAGTAAACAGGCCAGGCTGAAATTCTCCTTGTAACTTCAGCGTGAGTGGACGGGGCTAAACTCCTGTAGGCGGTAAATAATCAGTAAATGCAACACCGTCTGTTTTTTGCAGCTCAGTTCCCATAAATGGACTGTGTGGATTGGGGAGTGAATGTTTTAACTCTTTAATAGTGTTTATGCACTACATCACTAAGAGGTCACTAAGAGGCGGACCGCGGTCCGAGCCTGACCAAGTCGCTGTCCTTCGTGGACCCGGACCTAAAACTGATAAACTATGGAGAATTATTTCATTTCAACAGGGTGGTCCTGTTTTAATCTACGTATCATTTCTACTCGTTATGGTGCCACTTTAGCAGTCCAGGACACTCATAGACCAATCGCATGCGCTGTAAATATCACACGTGACGCTACTCAGCCAATCAGATCTGTGCATTACGCTGAGCTCTGAGACTCGAGTGAGTGACGCCACACAGGGGAGGGACGAGGAGAGAAACAGCAGTCAGAGAAGAAAGTGAGTCAGAGGGAAGTTATTCCACATGACGTGATCTAAAAAGAGGAAACTGACAGTAAATGTTGTTGATATTCAGCTGTCGACTGTATAAGATGCTGATATTCCCACTCAGCTACTTCAGTAAACAGAGTTATGGCTCTGAGTTATAATGCCAGTTATGATGTTCTGGACCTTCGAGGAAATTTTCTCTAACTGGACCTCATTGAGTTTTAATTAAAGACCCTAAAGCACTACATCAAACCCCTTTATTGAAAAAAAAGTGATATGGGCCCCCTAAAACTAGTTAAAAATGAAATTTTATACTCCAAATATAGTCAAAAAAATGTTCAGTAACTGTTTCTTCAGTTTAGCCAATTAGCACCAAACTGCTGACGAGCTGCTTTTCCACCGTTTACAGGCTTTAACGGCTGTTCGGCGCTGTTGCCGTGGTAACGCCGAATGATGGAGCACGCTCAGTGGAGAAAAAAACCCATGAATTCCGTTCTGAGCATCTCATTAAGGTCAAGAGGCCACGGATCGGATACGCATCCGATCTAGGACCACATATGAAAGCGACTCAGGTCGGATTTGTGTCCACACAGCCCTGAAAACACCAGATCCAAGTCACATTAGAGCAAAAAAATCTGATTCGTGCCACTTCAGCCTGGAAATGTGAACGCAGCCGTAGAGATTATTGAACCACCGGGCAAGCGGCTGATTTAGACAGAGCCTCTACACGTACACGAAGCGCAGCGTTGCGTATCTGATGTCTGAGCGGAGGCCTCAACACACACACTATACTAGAGAGGAATGGGCCCTGGAACCTCTTCAGCTATTTAACACCACCCACCCGCCCACCCACCCACCCTAGCCCCTGCGAACTCCACACAGACAATGGGCAAAGGCTTTAAAAGACTTTTAAAAAGTATATTATAGTAATTCTGTTAAAAACAGCAGGTAGTCAGTCTTATTTAGAGTGTTAGTGGTTCTGAAGAGGGGCGGAGCTTCCTGAAGCCAAGCTTTTCCCGTGAGATAAAGAAGGCCGGTCTTATCTACAGCCCTGCCTCTGCAGCAGAGCACGTCTACACGCCAGGCGATTACGCATCGATCACTGAAACACGAGGAAACTGACGCATAATAAGTCCCAACTGAAAGCGAAATGCATCAGCCCACAGGACAGAAGCCTGAGTGGCACAAACAGCGTTTACATATAGGAACTTTAACATGGTAAACAAGAAGTTATCGTATTGAAAATGTTCTGAAAGTTCATGGGTTTCTCAGGGCTGTATGGCTTACCAAGCCACGGTCCTGCCGGCGGGCCCAATGTTTTATTACACACTTCTATAACCTAAGAATAGCTCCATTAGTTTGCACTGAAGTCCCTGTAGTTAGTGAGTAATAAGCCTTCTTATGTAATAAACCTGGAATGTTACGGGTTAAATAAGTTCATCTTAATTCCACTTTGCATTCTGCCTGTACACTCTCAGGGCACCACTTTTGGTTCTCTAAAGAACCCATCAGTCCTTTCCACATAATTATAACGCTCTATACCTTCATGCGCTTAAAAAGGCGGTTCTGCAAGTGTTTGTTAGTAAAGAAAATGCTTCTAGAGCCATGAACACTCAAAGAACCCTTTTCATGGTTTGCATGGTCCCTCAGATTAATGAAGAGCGTGCTGCAGACGGTTCTATGCAGCACTTTTCTCAAATCCATAAAGCAGCAAAAAGGGTTTTTCTACCCTTTTAAAAAAAAAGGTGCTATATAGAACCAACTGCCGCACATTCTCCAACAATCTCAGTGGAGAACATGCTGCTTATACGGTTCTTTTGGTGAGACCGTGTTGCATATGGTTGCGTGTAGCACGAAAAAGCGCCCTGCTGCCGTTACGATGTCAAGCTTAACAATAGAAGAACATACGTTGGTTGGTTTTCAAAAAGGTTCCATATAGAACCACATACAACACATTCTCTATCAGTTTAAAGATCTAATTCACCATGTAAAGAACTATTTAAGCATGCAAATGGTTTTTTGAGTGTTCGTGGTTCTATATAGAACCGCTGTCTTTACTAAAGAACCCCTGAAGAGCTCCTTTTTAAAGGGAGTACTCCAGCACTAATGCAGCACCACCAGGTATAATGTGCTGTTCTACAAGGCCACGAGAGTCCATGCCTACATCCTTCTGAAATGGTTGCTTGCATTATGGGATGCAGTATCCCACAGTGATACCTGCATGCTGGAATATCTAAGCAGGACATCATCCTGGTATCTTCGGTACCACATACAGCGACCTCTTTACGCGAGCGGTACGTAGAAAGCTGTCTCACACAGAGCCGAGTCTCTGCAGAGCTGTGGCCCGCAAGGAACCGAGTTTGACACACCAGGCAAAAATCGTGCAAGTTTATTTGAAGTACTCACTGACAAAAACAGATACAGATCAAAAGATTAGGTCCAGATGAGGACATCCCTTAATTGTTTCTGGTGTAGCCGCAGCCCTGATCCAGAACGCGGTGAAGAACAACAGTCCAGTCCTGATCCAGACTGATGAAAAGTGGAAAAATGAAAGGATAAGAGGCTAATATACAGCTTCACCCACGGAATAAAACTCAGCCATATGAAAATGAGGCCTGTTTTCATTTCGGAATTAAACAAAAATGAAATCAAAATCATCTTTATTGTCAGGTCACATTTACACATCTCAATGGTCTTAAACGCTGGAGTTAATGTAGAACTGCCGATTCACCCTTTAACCCTGAAGATCAGCGCAGACGGCTGGTCACCATAGCAACACAGACGACAGTCTCGCCCAGCTAGTAGCTACGAAACGGCAAAGAGAGAGATTTAAGACGGACATCGATAATCTGGAGCCGAATGGACTCATCAGTGTTTATAGTCACTCCAGCTGGTTTCCTGATACGTTTAATCTGCAATGAGAAACTGACCAACACTGAACGCTTCTCGTTCGCCAGCTTCATGTTCAAATTTTCCCGTTCCACCTTAAATAGTGCAGCGGCCACATTCTGGCACCTCAGGCACCGTTTAAGGCGGAACGGTAAAATTCAAAAACGTGACTTCAGCCTCATAAAACAGTCGAATGCTGTGAGACATTTTAGTAGAAACTGTTTCACTTTTGAGGAAAAGTTTCCTGCTGGAGATGCGAGAAAAGCGGCTGTAGCTGAGCTGAAGCTGGAAGCAGAGCAGAGTCAGTCTGAGTTTTTGTTTATATTTTTTTCTGAACTAGTATATTAACACATACTGAGACAGATTTAAGATAAGATGCGTTTATTGTCGTTGCACAGTGTACAACGAAACCAGCGGCCCTTCCTGCATACAAAGCAATTTAAACATAAGGCTAAACTATATAAAGTGCAGATTTAAGGGGAAAAAAACACAGTATCAAAAATCTTAAACATAAAGAAAAAGTCTATAAAACTAAATATTCTAAAACAGGCAATAGACTAAATAGACGGGTGACGTAGCAGTTGTAGTTGCACATTCCTTGGACAGATTATAGCGCTATATAATATATAATATTGCACATCTAAGAATTATTGCACAGAAAGGATATAGATTACACTCTCGAGAACAAATGAATAATAAATAGAACAGAGGTGGAGTGGAAAACTGGAACACTGGAAAACTGGAACAGTGTCCTATGTAAAGAGCAGTAGTGGTGTTCAGTCGGTTCTATAGAAGCCAAGATTGTAAAATAGACATTAGATGTGGCTCCCAAGGTGAACTGAGGACAAAACGGCTCTTCTCAATAGTTAAGATGATATTCACTCCACCTGTTAACCCCTTGAAATTCACGTATTATTCAGTATCTACAATGAATTGGGTTTCTACTATAGATTATCCGATGTCTGTTAATAATAATAATAATAATAATAATAAATGATACAGAATCTACTATGAATTATTCAGTACATACTATAAAACTAATGTTACAGTGGGGACCCTCATACAGACCCTTGCACCTTATAAGTTTATCATTTGGTCTGAACCAGTTAAAAGAGTCATATGTAAAGAACAACAAGGGAAAAAATGTAAAATTTTCAATCTTTTATTGAAAACTAACCCACAGGGTTTCTGATACAAAATCCATTCAATTTATATACATAAAAAAGATGCATTGCAAAAAAAGTCATGCCACAGATCAGTCTTGACATTAAGGTGAAAACACACCGACACACAGCGAAGACCTGGAAGAACTTTCCGAACTGAAATGTCATCTCGGGGAAGAAAAACAAACAAGAAACGGATTCATATCGACGATATTTATGCACACAGTGCAATTCCTGATACTGAATGGGGCTCGGAACCCCTGTGCACCACTTTTTGGCACTTTTAGAGCAACGATCTCTTCTGGCTCGCTAATAAAGTCCACATTCAAACACTAAATGGAGCCCTTGATACATGAGAGGTTTTGAGCACTAAACAGTGGAAGGTTGATCTTTACACCAGCTGCAGTACAGCACACGGTCTCTCATATAAAAATCGGAAGACTACAAGGAAACAAACAGAGGACAAACAGACACGGAATACCTTAATATAGAAAATCGTCCCTGTAGGCAGTTACAGAGCAAATTGCATCCACAAGAAAAGTGCATCATAGAAGAAACAGCATCATCAAACACTGATCGATACGGAAAGACGAACTCTGCACGACATTCCCTTCACATCTTGAGGCAAAACATGCGGCATCTCACGCTGACCTTTCCCACTTCCATCTCTGACTAGGCTTACCTGCTTCTAACTCAACAATCACCAACACAAAATGATGACGGTACATGTTAAAATGACGGTTCCTCAAACAAAATCCTCGAAGACAGAGGAATCTAATGGAATGATTAGTAATAGATGAAGAACAGTCAGCCAAAGAGGATGAAAGCTAATCAATACGCTGGAAAACTTCTGGAAAGGGGGTTCTTCCCTTTTGGGGAAAGTCTCGGGAGTGACTATACGGCTACAATAACGCAACAGTCAGCTTCGCGTCTCAGCAGGAATATTAAAGAGGAGCAGCTTCTTTCAGGCCCTGAAACGGCGTCTGTCCACCGTGCACTCGGAAAGCGGCTCTCGAGTGACGGCCACCCGGAGCGCAAGCATGGAAAACCCAAGACAGTGGACCCTATTTCTCCGGACTTCCGACGTTCTTCGGCCCCGAACTCTTCCTGAGCCCGGAAAAGGCCTTCCAACAGCTCACACTTCAGTTCCTGAATGGTGAATTATCTATGGAGTAAAAAGTGGCTCGTTTATGATGGGCTTCAGTCCTGGAGGGGCCGAGGGGCTCAGCATACTGGAAGCATACGAGCGTTTCCGTTGTATTCTTCCTCCACCTGAGAAGAAGAGGGAACGAGTTAGATCAGGTTCTCACCATAAACAAATATACTGTAAGCAAGACCAGCCGGTTTGGCATCTTAACACTATAACTACTTTGCAGTGCATCTATTAGCACCATAATTACGTAACCACGTAAATATTTATTACCGGTTAGTATTATATCCGGACAGTTATTCCTTTGGTTGCACTACAGCTACTTAATTGTGAATTCTGGTGCATTCATTAGCCATAACTACATCTATTAGTGCATCGATTATCACTATAACCACTTATATGTGCACTTAATAATAGCAAAGTAACTCCTGCATTTTCTAGCCCTACAGCCAACAAGCGGTGTGTTTGCTTTGCTGTGTATTCGGTGTCATCATTGGCCCTAGGAAGCCTGCGAACTCACCTCTGAGTAGGCAGGAAGTGGAGGGAACTGGAACTGTGGCGTGTTCATGAAGATGGGACTGTCCCCGCCGTCGTAGTCGTCCAGCAGGGGTGTGAGGGGCTGGTCAAGCCGGCAGTCGCGGGTCACGTCACAGTAGCTGGGAGGAGCGGAGGACGGCATGCGCAGGGACACCCAGCTGGCCGAGGCCGTGCTGGTGGAACCCTCCTGGCTGCTCATGCTGTTGGTCCGGCTGCCGAAGCCGTTGTAGGGCACGGTGCCGATGACCAGAGGAAGCTCCAGGATCAGCTTCTCGCTGCCTGGGATGTGCATGTAGATCTGGTGGAGGAAGAAGATGGAACAGGTCAGGAAACTTGGTAACCATGAAACCCAGATTATAATCAGTTATAACGTCTAAAAAGCAACGCAGCTTGAGTCCTTATCCCTTATCAAGTGACACAGCACCAGTTTCCATCCTAAGTGTGTTATCTAACACAGGACTTGCCCTGTGGTCACTATTTGTGGGTCAGCAAGTGCTACTCCGAAGTGCCATGTCAACTGCTGGCCGCCAACACTCACCATGAGTGCGTACTCCACGCGGATGATGTTGCAGCCCAGGATGGAGGGCTTGATCTTGGGCACTCGGATGGACTTCCCCTGCCAGGCGTCGCACATGCCGGAGATGATGTGGTTGCCCCGAACTGAAGAAAGCTTCTGCCTGAAGACCTTGGTGCGCCCGTTGGCCTGGTAGGTGTGCTTGGCCACGATGGCGGCTTTGGGCACCACAATCCTCGAGCAGGTGTTCTCAAACTTGGCGTCGATGCAGATGTCCTCGCCTTCGCAGAAGCCGCGTCTGTCGATCTTCGCGTTCAGCGACACCTGGCCATCGGGGATGAACATGCAGGTGACCTTCTTCTCCTTCATCCCACCCGTTGGGGACTGATGATTGGTGGAAAAGAGAGGAAGAGTTGGTCAAACGAGCTCTAGCACAGCCTGCAGAGGCTTAAATAGTAAAGATATAGGCGGCAAACTTCTGCTTATGTTCAAAAACAGGTAAAAACATCTCACCAGGAGGTCTGGGGTGTTCACATCAATTGGTTCCTCCACCTCGAAGTGCCTCTTGCACTCCAGAGCAGGATGAGAGGGCCTCTCCATCAGGGCCTTCACGTAGTACTGCACATATCCAAACTTGCCCTTGTATGAGGACACCAGTTGCCTGGAAAATGACAGGAGCGTTGCATTAACACATGCTTTATACACTCACTGCAGCACAGGAACGTATATGAACAGAAACCAAACCAGCATTTGACTCAAAACACTCACCCTGGTGGAAGCTCAAAGCCAAACGTGTACTCATACTTGTTCCCAGGCCGGAGGATGACTGAGCCATCAGTATCTGTTAAAAACAAAAGGATATAATCAGGTTATTATTTGGAAAAGTGCAGCTTTTACAATCCTCCAGCTGTTCCAGGGGGTTTCAGTCCAATCCTTGGTGACCCCCAGCCGTTTTAAACATTTTATCCAGCTTCAATCCCACCTGGGACAGGTAGTCAGTGCTGGTGACTTTGCTGGGAGTCCACGTGGGCTGGACAGAAAGCCCCTGCTCCAGGGGGGAATCCCACTTTAGGACGTAAGCTTGGGCGCTTGTTATGGTCCACAGTGGTCCATGTTCTACCACGACAACTGGGAGCCATCGATTACGTCTGACCTTCACCAGGAACAAGCTACTGACTGAAAGTAAGGCCTTCCGCCAACTCGCACAGTACTCATTCTTCCGTTTCCTCCCAACTCACATGACTACCTTAGTCACTGATCCTTAGAACCAAGGTTCCATATTTGGTCCTAGCTTCATGCACTGCTGCTGTAGCTTCTGCACAGCCTCACTGTGGCTCATGCGTCTCATTCTGAAGCACCGGCAACAGGTTCCAAACCAAAAGTACTCGGAAAAGACGGTTCTGCGAGGGTTCTACGCAGACACTGTGATTCCATATAGAGCCGTGTTCACGCTACGCACGATCACGCAGAACCTTTATGTTTGAAAATGGTTCTACCCTTCACATTATAACCATAACAAACCCTTTTCTGGCTCTCCACCCATCTGAAGCACCACGCAGGGAACCGTTTAAGCATGCAAGTGGATCTAGAACCTCTCCTAAAGAACCAGCTAGACATCTACTAAGGGTTCTCTCCAAAGGAGCTCTGCAGCTGCCAAACCGCCCCTCCTGTCCAGCACAGCGGGGATGACAGTGACGGAGGCGCTCACCTGCAGGCTGGTCGTCCAGGTGAACCACCTCCTCGTACTTCAGGTAGTCGACCTCTTCCTTGCACCTCTGCTTGCCCTTGGCATACTCCACCCTGGCGCAGCCGATGCCCAGCACCTTCACGAGCTGCACCCTGGTCACCTCGGTCACCTCCACCAGGACCTTCCCGGCCACTTTATCTCCACTGGTGTAGAAGGTCTTGCTCGGGTCGTTGAAGACGATCTCGAAGACCTTCAGTGTCTTGGTCATCGCCACCATGGCTTTACCGCTTTGTGGGTACGAGTCTCAGACAGAGGTTTGGATCCAAAAGACGTTCAGATGCGCCTCACTGTGGGCATCTAAACGCTGACCGACCCAAACACGCACAACTGACCGTCTCCACAAACTCTAGGATCACGCTGATGCTCGTTCAGCTCTGAGCGCGAGCCGCTAGCTCACGGTTTTATAGCGCTAGGGACGCACCAGGCTTGTTTACGCTCTCAGCTGTGCATGTGCTCGGGGCATGCACGGCGTGGCTCAGCGCATGGACACCGCTCCCATTGGCTGAGGGCGCTTGTTTGCGTCGGCTGCGGCCAATCAGAGCGCAGAAGCGACGCGTGTACACCGCGTGGACAGCAAGTGCGCAGCGGCTGCTGCTGCTGCTGGAAGGGCAAGGGGCGGGGGAAGAAGGGAGCGAGGGGCGGAGCCTGAGAAGGCTCGACTGGATCTAACCGAACAAAGGCGGAGGGGCTGCCGTCGTTTTCGAGGGGCTTCTCCATCTCCAGACGTGATTCAGAAGAGCTGGGAACGCGTGTGAGCCGCTCAATCCGTATAGAAGGGCCTGACTCATGCACTTGAGTTAAAGCAGAGAGTAAAATATTCCTCCAATTAATACCCTGGTGTTATTTGTATTAAGTGGAGGTCTTGAGTAAAAGTACTAAAGTATTTCCCTTCAAATGTACTTAAGTATAAAGTAAAAGTACTAAAAGAGGAATTCTGGCTCTGATGTCCTGTTATCATTTTTATAACCAGACTGGCTTCATGAACTCATTTCAGGTGAAAGTCCTCCAGCGTCTCTCTTGGTAAACCAGTCTTTTAATAGAACGTCATTAATTAGTGACGCTGACGTCTATTAAAATGATCAGAAGCACAAAACACTGAAGGTAAACAGTTTCCATCAGGGAGAACCGAGTGGCTCTGAAATCACTTTTTACACACAAGCAAAGTTTCAGTTTCAGATTTATTTACAACTTAGTTCCAAGTTTAAGTTGAATAAAAACTGGCTTTAAACTCAGGATCACAGATGAGCTCCTTTACTATGTTGATCTGTAGGCGTCTGTTCATAAACATAAACCAGCCCAAACTCATTTACTATAAAATGAAATGGTGTTTGTAGAAATTCAGAAAAAAGCCGCGTCAGTCTCGACTGCATATGTGGACATATTTCTATATTGAGCTCTATTTACACAAAGTTAGGTTAGTTCATCATTTATGTTGAACAGACTCTCCCAAAGTTTGAACCGTGCGCTTGAAAGGGCCCAAAGTGACTTGGAGAAACGTCTGGCTCCGTTGACTTACATGAGGTCTTTATTTACCAGGTGTAGCAGTGATGTGTATATGCTTATATACACACAGCATGTATGACCACATGTTTTGAAATGTAAGCACAACCTTTTGATTTTTGTGTATTTCGCTGCTGTGTCTCCAAAATAGTAACTTTACAGGAGAGGCAAAAAACCTACTTTACTTTTAATGTAAGTCAATGGAACCAGACGTTTTTCCAAGTCGTTTTGGGCCGTTTCTTTTGGTCCGTTCATCATGAAATTTGCACACGGGGTAAAGAACAACAGGCCTCTTCAGATTATGTCAAAAACTGAAAAACGACAAAAATGGAGGTACGAGGTTTTGTTATGACAGCAGTGATCTATGGCCACATATCAGATTTCCATATGGATACTCCGGCTTGATTATAGGCATAGACACTCTATACCAACGTAGTGCATATTGTGTTCCATACTCTGTGTGACACTGTGCTGTTCTGTGCTGAAAGGCCATGTGGCTGGGAGGAAGCGCCCTGACATAGACCAGCCGCTCTCTACCAGGCTGTGTGCTGGATAAGTACACCATGTACTTTTCAAAATTATTGTTGTGTTGCAAAGCCGTGTAAATAGGAGGAAGAGCTCTGATGATGCATACATCTCTCTTTCTTCCTATGAGCTACCACATGCTGCCAGCGTTCAGGGTGGGCTTCCCAGGCAGGGGATTGAGCCTAGTCCTTGTAAAGGGGGTTTTTCACAGCAGCCCGCTGTTGGCCCAGTGACGGCGAAGCTGGCAGCCCTCTGGCTTTTTGCTCACGGTCCAATTTCCTTATTTTTCCTTTATTTCTGTCTTGCGTTCTCCGTTGAAAATTAGTTTAGTAAATCATTTTAACATCAGTTTTCCAAACAATGCCGGTTGTCCAGCTGTAACCAGCCCAGCACAGAGTCAGCAACGACATTTTCATCTAAATCGTTTTATATTAGGCCCAGACACTCATTATTCTCCTCTAAAATAAAAGACTCTGCGCATTCAAAAGGAGATTACAGTGGACCAGCAGTGGCGTACAGTCAGTGGTGGTGCTGACCTTATCAAGCTAGAGGACCGATATAGACGGATATGTGAAGGTTGTGCTTGAGATGTAAACAGAGTCATTGAGAGTAGTTTGGTGTGAAATGGCTGATTGTAGAGACACATTTCATGATAAAGGGGCCAAAAGAATCGGCCAAGAATGGACTTGGTAAAAATTCTGGTTCCACTGACTTACATTAAAAGTAAAGTGTGTTTATTCCTCCCCCTGAGGTTTTGTTCTGACAACAGCGAGATATATATTTATACATATATATACACACACACACACACACACACACACACACACATATATATATATATATATGTGGTGCTATATGTTAGAAATCTGTGTCTCTATAATCAGCCATTTCACACCAAACCACACACACACACACACACACACATATATATATATATATACATATATATATATATATATATATATATGGACATATAGATAGATAGATAGATAGATGTGTGTTTGTGTATTTTTTGTGTACATACACCACAAAAAAGGGTTCTGCTGGTTCTTCTGTTCTTCTACATATGCTATATACATAAGGCTTTGTCTATATAGCATATATATATATATATAGAGAGAGAGAGAGAGAGAGAGAGAGAGAGAGAGCCATATATAGAGCCATATACAACGCATTCTCCATGCAGATGGTTCTTTGAAAGCTTGTGGTTCAATATTGAACCATTTGTCTTAACTTAGACGACATCTTCTGTGAGAGTCTCTAACTTATTGTGCTCTTTGTTCTGTAATAGATCCTGTAATGTTTAAGTGGAAAGGCCATGTGATCAGGAGGAAGTGCCTTTGTACTCATTGTTCTCAGCTTCACTGGGCTCTTTCTCTTGCTTTCGGGTATAATGACCCTCCTGAGTAAGACGAGTAAACGCGTGTGCTGCATTAAGGGCCGTCGCCTTGACTGTCTGGCTGGGCTCCACATTCACTTACTGACGATCGGATGGGGAAATTCTGTATCTGTTATCTGTTTCGGCTGCTGCCTCTCAGGTTGGGTTGAGTGAACAGCAGGTCTGGCAGTTTGCCCACACATTCCAGCTTTACAGTGAGTGTGTATGATGTAAATGCAGGCCTAAACGTGTACATGTAAATATGTAGGCCTGTGGAACCATATGCTGTTAGACACGCACCTACTCTTGGGCATAAAGGGGAATTCCACTGAGTTTTCAAAATTTCTGACTAACGGGTTTGGTGTGAAACAGACGTCTTTACAGTGGTGGTGATGGGAACCAGGCGTCGCCATGACTACAACACAGATATAGACACTTTATTTACCATCCAGAACCACCAGAGAACCTACACGAGTCTTCTGAGCTTATATGGAATGTTGATGATGGAAAATAGTGGAAAATCTGGAATAATCCGTTTTCTTTGGGGACTATTTTGCCTAAGAGTGACCTCTATGTACCTCTCCGCCACAAAAGGCCATTTCATGGGAAACACTTTCTGTGGGTGAACTTTTAGAGGCATTAAACTCTTGAGACGTCCGGTTCCATTGACTCAGTGAGCTTCTCTAGAGCAGAGCGTTTCAAATCAAACCTGCCTAGGTGACCTGTTTATATCTCAGCTGTATTTTTTAGAAGTTGGTGTAATTGCCCTTTCCATTCCACCTCTGCTTTACAGAACATTCGCACACATACCCTTGAACTTAATGAGGAACTACAGCACACAAATCAGTTTATATCAAAACACCGAAAGTGAAAGTGTTATTGATTTTAACGCTATTTATTGTGTATCTGTGTGAAAGGTCACGCTTTGTTTATAGTAGCTACAACAACACAGTCCATAGCATTTTATCCCGGGAAAGCGTTTCAAAGTGACTCTAAACACAGGCCAGATAAAGTTTCTCCGGAGATTAATGTTATTTTAGCAGCATGCTAAGCTTGTTCCGCCCATAGATATACATGCCTAGGTGCTGCGTTGGGTCCAGCCAATTTTGGGGAGGTCAACATCGCTGCTGGACTGCATTCAGTACCATTACAGAGCGGCAGTTTAAGAAAGACACCTTTTGAGAAAGGCAGTTTAAGAATTCCACTATTTCAGGAATATCGCTCTCAGAAAGTGGGATAGGATTATATAACGGAGGGAACGCCGTGATCCACGCTCACGTCTGGAGGTTAGGGAACCAGCCCTGTGACCAGAAGGTCGCCGGTTCGATCCCCTCGGCTGACAGTCCATGACTGAAGTGCCCTTGAGCAAGACACCTAACCCCCAACTGCTCCCCGGGCGCAGTGGATAGGGCTGCCCACCGCTCTGGGCAGGTGTGCCCCCTGTCCCCTATTGTGTTTGTGTTCACTAGTGTGCATGCATGTAGGTGTTTCACTGCACGGACGGGTTAGATTGCGGAGGTCTAAGTCCATAGTGTGCAAACACAGAGACAAATGGTTGTAAAATTCCTGTCTGTGTGATGTTTATGTAGATATGGTCGTGTGGTCAATGAGGTCCAGAGAACCTGTTGATGTGATTGTTTTTCCTCTGGCTTTATTTAAAGCTTATTTAATTTAATAGTCTATTCAGAGGGACTTAACTCAATTGATATTATTCCTTAGATACAGTATATCCCATAGATATTCATAATAGAATAACGTTAGCACCTTCTTACACAAGCCTGAAGTCTGCTTCCTGTTCGCCAGCTTCTTGTTCGAATTTCCCCGTTCCACCTTAAATGGTGGAATGGGGAAATTCGAACAAGAAGCTGGCGAACAGGAAGACGGTTCCAGCTTCGTCCTCCTTACTGTGCTTTGGGGGGTTTATTTTATGTTTATGTGCGTTAAGATTAGACTTAACTGATGGATTTGCTGATGTGTGTGAGATTTTGTTTCTCTTTCGCACCACATTTGGTTTTTAGTGTCAGGTGCACTGAATAGTTTCCTGGTGGTCCGGACGGCTAATCATCACGATCAGTTATTAAAGTAATAAAAGCTGCCAAGAGCAGATCCATGCAGCCTGGATTAATCTGAGTCTGAGGATTATACCTAAACAGATTTGGTGAAAGTGGGTCGAGTAATAAGGAAGTTGTGGCCGATTTAGTCCTGAGACTCTTCGGGGGGCAATAGTTGGCTTTGGGGGGCAGTCGTGGGCAGGAAGTTAGGGATCTGGCTCTGTGACCAGAAGGTCGCTGGTTCGATCCCGAGAGCTGACAGTCCATGACTGAGGTGCCCTTGAGCAAGACACCTAACCCCCAGTTGCTCCCCGGGCGCCGTGGATAGGGCTGCCCACCGCTCTGGGTAAGTGTGCTCACTGCCCCCTAGTGTGTGTGTTCACTAGTGTGTATGTGGTGTTTCACTTCACGGATGGGCTAAATGCGGAGGTGAAATTTCCCTATTTGTGGGATTAAAAACTCTCAATAGAAGTGAATCTGTTCACAAGCGGATCTTGACCTCTCCAATATGGCGGATGCGCAGACGTATCGCCTTAGTGGCCTCTAGGTGTCTATACGGTTTCCCGTAGCAACAGTACCTTTGGCTGAATGCGTTAGCGGGCCGAGCCTGGATAGATCAATGGCACCACCAGTGGTGAATTGCCATTGAAAATCCTTTTTAGTGTAAGTCTTGCGGCGTCCAACACGGTTTACTACTGTACTACACTCACTAGACAAGCCAATGGACTTCTGTTGGTGGTGCACTGTTTCAACACACTCTGTAACATAGTAGGAGGCGGTTTTAGACGCAGCGTTACTCTTAACCTGGCTCTGGGAAACCGGCCCACTGTGTTGAGTCCACTCCAGCAAACTGGCACCAGTCTTGCCTTTTAAACATATTTCAGATGTTATGTTCTTTCCAGAGGTCCTGGAAATATCCAGGCTCAGCTCCAAAGGCCACGAACAGACCGGCTGTAACCTCCTCAGCAGCTGCACGTAAACAGACGCCAGAGAGAACCGGGTTCAAGACGTTTCAGTGGGCTGGTGCAAAAAGTCAGACCACAGCTTTCCTGGACAGAATAAGGGCTTATTAAACTGTAGTGGCTCAATACGGGTCAGTTACCCCACCGCCTGGACGGGGAAGCTGCTAATTAGCTTGAGCAAACACGCTAACGTGGCTAAGGCCGAAGTAGCCAGCAATTAGTGTGATGTCACAGGCGTAATGCGAGCCATGCTCTCACCATATGTGCGTAGGTGTGCAAAAGTTTAGGCACCCCCCCCCCCATCTGTCCTGTTGGTGGTCCGAGTTACATCGTCCGCTACAGAGACGTAGACAAAGGCTTTACATTAACAGACTTTACATTAAACTGGTGGTTCAAACAGTTTCTGTTTATTTACTGAGTGTGACGTGAATCATGTACCATAAACTCTTGCACAGGCGACGTTGTATGTTTAGTTTATTTCCCCCCAGTATGTAAAATTCGGTAAATAAACAGTAATTTTGCACTAAAATCTGCAGATGTGTGTGTCTGTAGAGTACAGTTTCACTCGTTTACACCTAGAAAACCAGTACTGGACAGTAACTGAGTATCTGAGTAAATGTAATTAGTTTCTGTACTTTAGTATTTTTGGTGTATCTGTACTGAAGTTTCTCCGTTCTGGGCGACTTTTTCCTTTCACTCCACTACATTTCAGAGTCTAATATCCGACTTTTTCCTCCTACATTTTGAGAAATCTGTCGTTCCTTTTGGTTTCTTTGTGTATAAAAACGTAACATGTCAAAACGAAAGAAGCGCAAAGCCAGAGCACCAATCAGGGCCCAGCGGTCACTTTGTTTAGAGCTGGTTTTGACCTGTTGGTCATACCGACCCAGTGCAGCACGCGGTTCAACGTCAGCGCAGCAGCGTAAAACTTTGGGAGAGTCTGTTCAACATAAATGATGAACTAACCTAACTTTGTGTAAATAGAGCTCAATATAGAAATATGTCCACATATGCAGTCGAGACTGACGCGGCTTTTTTCTGAATTTCTACAAACACCATTTCATTTTATAGTAAATGAGTTTGGGCTGGTTTATGTTTATGAACAGACGCCTACAGATCAACATAGTAAAGGAGCTCATCTGTGATCCTGAGTTTAAAGCCAGTTTTTATTCAACTTAAACTTGGAACTAAGTTGTAAATAAATCTGAAACTGAAACTTTGCTTGTGTGTAAAAAGTGATTTCAGAGCCACTCGGTTCTCCCTGATGGAAACTGTTTACCTTCAGTGTTTTGTGCTTCTGATCATTTTAATAGACGTCAGCGTCACTAATTAATGACGTTCTATTAAAAGACTGGTTTACCAAGAGAGACGCTGGAGGACTTTCACCTGAAATGAGTTCATGAAGCCAGTCTGGTTATAAAAATGATAACAGGACATCAGAGCCAGAATTCCTCTTTTAGTACTTTTACTTTATACTTAAGTACATTTGAAGGGAAATACTTTAGTACTTTTACTCAAGTGGAGGTCTAAAGGGAGGAACTTCTACTTTTACTGGAGGAATATTTTACCTTGGGGGTCTCGACTTTAACTCGAGGACGGGGTTTGAGTACTTCATCCACCGATGTAGAAAACCAACAAAAACATTGGATTTGGTCAAATTCTGTGCCGGTAAAGTGGAATCGGAAAGTCTGAGGCCTTTAGTGACGATACCTCTGTTTTGCATTTTTTCCTGAATGTAATATTTTCTTTGCAAATTATTTCATCACCAGAATAATCTGATATATTTAATCTCCTAATTCTGATGTTTGTGTGCATTACACTTATTGTGTTATAACTGTTCAGCGGTCACTGGCGAGGGTCATCACTAACTCTGTGTGTTGTTCACGGCTGTGTAGCTGACGCAGGAGTGCTGAGCTGATGAATTCCTGCAGAGAGGTAAGGAGGCTGTGACTGCTCTGGTGTTTAGCTGAGCTCATTGCGCCCTCTAGTGAGTGACGGGGAGGATAACACCGCAGGCTCAGAGGTTTTAGATGAGCTTGTGCAGAGACAAAGAGGAAACAGGAGAGCAGAATGTTGCTCAGATGGCATTACTGTTTATAATCTAATCTAATCTAATCTAATCTAAACTAATCTAATCTAATCTAATTTAATCTAACACATTATAATATCAAATAATGTCAAATTCATTTAAATTGTTGCTGTGTTTACATGGTTGCACTTCTCACACACACACACACACACACACACACACACACACACACGTAGAAACAACCACAAAACAAATTATTTTAACCCGGAGGAAAACGTTAAACCCTACAGAGCCCCGCTGCTGACATCCTGTATAAATAATAATAATGCGTGGCCACGACTTAGTAATGCGTGGGAACGAGATCACGGCGTGGCCACGCATTAGGATCTCGATCCCACGCCTTACTAAGTCATGGCCACGCATTAGGGCCACGCATATTTTTATTTATACAGGATGTCATCAGCAGGGCTCCGTGTTAAACAAACAAATAATGCGTGGCCACGACTTAATCATCTCGTTCTCATGCCTTACCAAGTCGTGGCCACGCATTAAGATCTCGTTCCCATTCATTATTTTTATGGTGACCTCCTGTATAATAAGAATAATGCATGGGAGCGAGATCCTAATGTGTGGCCACGACTTAGTAAAGCGTGGGAACGAGATGATTAAGTCGTGGCCATGACTTAGTCAGGCGTGGGAACGAGATCACGACGTGGCCACGCATTAGGATCTCGTTCCAACGCTTTATTAAGTTGTGGCCACGCATTGTTTGTGTTTGGGCCCCTTTACACCAAGCACGTGTTTTTATTTCACTATTTTTTTTTAAATGAGGGCGAATGTGTGACGCACTTCCGGGGAACGGCCTCCCGGCCTGACGGACATGGCGGCCCCCCTGCAGCTGTACTGCTGGAGAGGAGATCACGGTTTACCCTCGGTGGACGCGGACTGCCTCACCGTGCTGGTAAGACCAGCTACAGCCTGTCTGTCTGACTGTCTGTCTGACTGTCTGACTGTCTGAACACGCGGCCGCGTTCGAACCGAGACTGTCACCTTCCCACCAGCTCCTTGTTCGGATTTCCCCGTTCCACCTTAAATGCTGTAGTCTAGCAGGTGCAGCCAGGCGCGCTTGCTGCGGTTAAGTGTTCGGGGCGTAAATAACGCGGACCCGGCTCGCTTCGGTTCACCGCCGGCGCGGGTTCGGCGCGAGGGGAATGAGTTGAAGTTGTAGTTTCTTTTGTGAGACTTTTAAACGGCCTCAGCGCTTAGCGCGCCTGGCGGAAGACTACAACTCCCGTGATGCACCGCCCGCAAGACCGCTGACAGCTAGCGCGCTTATAGCTTTAAGAGCGCCGAGTCGAAGGTTAAGCTGTCCAGAAACTGCCCTCCGAGCGAAGTGGTCAGACATAAACTTACATCTACAGTTATAACGCGCTGTGTAGCTGTTATAGCCACACACACACACACACACACACACACACACACCTGAATTGCTGGCTGAATTTTAGCCTCTTACTCTCCGGGGTGTGTTTTGGTTTGTCCGTCTGAATTTATGCCCAGATCATAAGGCAAATTATTCACTAACTGCATGAAATAAATGTACATTTTAATTTATTTATTTATTAATTAATTAAAAGCCCCTCAAATGAACAGAACGTGTGTTTTCTGATCTCCACATATCACTATACTCTCACAATTTACTGCTAAAGTCCAAAAATCTCCGACGCTCTTTGTGTTATTTAAAAAAAAAATGAAGCGAAATTTATTTATACGGCGCTTTTTACAGCAGATGTTGTCACAAAGCGGCTTTACAGAACAATCGGTATTACAGAGAGAAAAGACATGAGAAGAAAATCCGGGTCCGAGCCCCCAGGAGCGTCGCCAGCGGACCTGGACCTTCTATTTATACAGTGTTTAAAAACTCCAGCAGCGCTGCTGTGTCTGATCCACTCAGACCAGCACAACACACACTAACACACCACCACCACGTCAGTGTCACTGCAGTGCTGAGAATGATCCACCACCCAAACAGTACCTGGTCTGTGAGGGTCCATGGGGGTCCTGACCACTGAAGAACAGGGTAACAGAGTATCAGAGAAACAGATGGACTACAGTCTGTAACTGTAGAACTACAGAGTGCAGCTATACAGTAAGTGGAGCTGGTAAAGTGGACAGTGAGGTGGTCAGAATGTTACGCCTGACCGGTGTGTGTACATGTTAACAGTGATGTGTAGTTACGTCTTTTGTATTTGATGAACTTCACTTACTGCAGTGTTGATCTGATCTCTGTGAGGGGCTGTAAGTGGATTATGTGCCTGTCCAGCACAGCTGTCTAAACAAGTTGTCCAGTTACTCGTCAGTAGTCATGGGGAGGAGGGGGAGGAGGCCACAAAGAGCTCCTCACACACAAAACAAACACTCCCGGTGGCTCTTGTTCACTCTGTGAGTGACAGAAACAACAATACTGCTTCCTGTCTGTTCATATCAACCACCGAGCTTTTAAAGGAGAAAACAGACGTTTCAGAATCTCCACAGAAAGTTGAGAAATGCTCTGTTCTAGATAAACTCACCCAGCCAGAGCCGTTCACAGTGGTGGTGATGGGAACCAGACGTCCCCCTCTAAAAGCTCCTACAGAAAGTTCCTACATGAACTGGTTCTGAATTCACTGCCTGATGACTGAGACGCTGTTTTATGAGAGTTTAGAGAACTTCAACTCCATTCATGGTGGAGGGAGACATGCAGGGCGCTGTGCGGCAAAATAGTCCCCAAAGAAAACTCATTATTCCAGATTTTCCACTGTTTTCCATCATCAACATTCCATAAAAGCTCAGAAGACTCGTGTAGGTTCTCTGGTGGTTCTGGATGGTAAATAAAGTGTCTATATCTGTGTTGTAGTCATGGCGACGCCTGGTTCCCATCACCACCACTGTAAAGACGTCTGAACCTCTCTGGTTACACCTCACGCTGAAATACGGAGACTTTATGTAAGACAGTGGCTGAATACGGTGCGCGTCGAGCAGTGCGTGATTACAGGAGACTGAATATTCACGTGTAGACGTACACAGACAGGCCCACGTTTACAAGTGCATAAAGATGCAGAAAAATCCGGGTCCGAGACCCCATGAGCGTCGCCAGTGGAGACGGTGCCAAGGGAAAAAACTCCCCAAGATCAAGAGGAAGAAACACTGAGACTGAGCCAAGACTCAGAAGGAGAACCCATCCTCCTCTGCTCGACAGCAAACAGCATTAGTATTAAATATTCTAGTCTAAAATGAATTATGACTGTTTCTGGTACCGAAAACCAGATGAATATTATGAGTGGACTTATAAGTACAAGATAAATGACCACAGTTCATCGCAGTGCACAGATAACAGCGTAACACGCAGGCCGTTTTCGTTCTTCAGCAGACGTATTATTTCAGGTTTAACGTGCCAAAGACTGCGCGATGTCATATGCAACAAAGCTTAAATCTCTACATTATATATGCAAGATTATATGCGATTCCATAGACTTCTCCATTATTTATTCCACAGTGCGGATCCTGTCCTCCGCAGTCGGTAGTGGTCACCGCGAGAGCAGCGATCCCGGCTCGTTTGGCGGCTGTTCTGGGATCAGCGGGCTCCACGGCTCCTGGAGGGATTTCGCTGAATCTTTTGTTACGCAGAATTTTTCCTTCTGCGCTGCTTGAAGTTCTAGACTTGCTCTGTTTAAGGCCACGTTTGGGTGATAAATGGGGATCGTCTGTCTCGCTTTCCTTCGAACGTGTTGATGTTTTTTCCTTGTTGCTATGGAGACCGTAAACACATTTATATATTGTTTTCATAGATGCACATAAGAAGCACATTAACCAAGACTTTAGGGCAATTTTACCATAACGTGTGACGACTTTAGTCCAGGGGTCGCAACCCCAATTTTAAGAAGATCCGTTTTGTCCTTTTTGGATCAAAAATCAAATGTCGTGGGCTCCCAAGGTGGGTTGTCATGTCCATTTTACCTCCTTGGCTGTGAATGTGTCTCGGTATGTGCTGTTGTACTACTATAAGCTGAAAAGTACAACGTAAATGGAAGCGCAGGCTCACTTCGCTCGGCTTTAAGCTTCAGCTCAGCTACAGCCGCTTTTCTCACGTCTCTGGCAGGAAACTTTTCCAAAAAAGTGAAACGGGTTCTTGTAAAACGTCTCCCAGCGTTTAACTTTCTACAAGGCAGAAGTCGCTTCTCGTTCTCCAGCTTCTTGTTCGAGTTTTTCCGTTCCACCTTAAATGGTGCCTGATGTGCCAGAATGTAGCTGTTGCACCATTTAAGGTGGAACCGGATAATCTGAACGAGAAGAAACTTCAGCTTCGTGACTTTTTAGAGTTCGTCAGTTTCTCGTTGCAGATTAAACGTATCAGGAAACCAGCTGGACTGACTATAAACACTAATCAGTCCATTCGTCTCCAAATTATCGATGTTCGTCTTAAATCTCTCTCTTAGCCGTTTCGTAGCTACTGGCTGGACGAGACTGTTGTCTGTGTTGCTATGGTGACCAGCCGTCTGCGCTGATCTTCAGGGTTAAAGGGTGAATCAGCAGTTCTACATTAACTCCAGCGTTTAAGACCATTTACTGTTAAACTGTGTTGAAGGATCAGCAGAGCTTTATTTTACTGTAGAGGAGGATTATTTTACTATTACCTACTGATCTGATTCAGCTGTGGAGCCACGACAGGACAGTGAAAGAGCCTAGCAATGTTCATTTTGTTGAGGACCGAAACGAGAGATGTATTCTTAAAATATTGATATGTAATTGCAGTAGAGAGCATCATACTTTTTTTTTTTAATAATCATTTCTTTCTTTGTCCCTTTTGCTGAATATTTTGCCTCAAATCGCGATGATCCTTTTATAATCCTATTAACTCTATATGAACAGTATAATCAGAAGGGGGGGCCGTCCTACCCACCCAGAGAGAGCGAGGCCACTTGACGGTTACAGACGGCTGTAGCATCACCAGGGATCGAACCCCCATTCCGGCCAACGCTTAGACGGTTGTGCCACTCAGGAGCCTGGAGAGTGGATCTGTCGGCAGACGTGGGAGCGAGTCTGTCATTACTGTAACCCGTAGAGGTCCCTGTTCCTCACTGAGCAGAGCGTTTCAGGCCTGGCTGGATTTGTTTGAATGTGGAAGATGATATGAACCACAAAATGGTCCGTACCACGCAGCGTATTCCTGCATGACTAGCTTTCCCGTTTAGAGCCGTGGCTGAGGGTCAGCGCCGGCAGTGGAAAACCGACTCCGACTGCTGTTTGGTTTCCATTTGGTTTCTGGTCACCGAACCGTTGAATGAACAGAAGTAATCCTTTCTCGTGTGTAGGTGTCGCTGTATGTTGGGCTTTAATAAGCCTATACGGTTACACGACGTTCCAGGAACACACAGGCAAGGGCATCGGTTACTCAGACCACAGAATGAGCCGTGCTTTACGGCGCACACAAGATTTTTCCGACAACTTCAGCAAGCTGTGAGGTAGGTGAACGCATAGTGGATGGTATTGACTTCACCCTCCAGGGGGCCCCAGTCGTCTCCAGCAATAACGCAGGCTTGCTGTAATTTTATGTGGAATATTTTTGACACAGAAGCAGAGAAATGGAGTGAAAAGTGCAGATTCTGAGCTTTCAGTTCAGACCACATTAATGTTTAAGTAGGAGAGATTTTATTATGATATGAATTTGATGTAAAGTTGTCTTTGTTTTCCTTTCTTTAAAAAAAAACTACTTTTTTTTGGCATTGAAGTAAACAGAATAAAGACATGAGTGCTGATAAAGAGCGGAGATGATAAAGTGGACAGTGTGTAGAAACAAGGAGGTGGTCAGAATGTTACGCCTGACCAGTGTGTATCAGCATCCTAACGTCTCTAACCTGTGAGACGGTCACTCAGGCTGCTGTGGCCAGTGATCTAAACAGATTTTATTAATTAAATTAGTAAAGAAACTGTGATGCCGTTTTTAAAGCATGTTATTATGCTCGGCCTGTGAAATATGACTTAACGTGTGTGGGGGTGGGAAGGGGGGGGGGGGGGGGTGGGAAGGGGGGGGGGGGGGTGCTTGGGGGAACGCAGTGATTTATTTTGAGCTTAGTATGCTCCCAGTTGTGGAGCAGAGAGCCCCAGACCACAGTGGAATTCATGGAGGGGGAGCCATCTGATCTTCTTTAATGGTATTTTCCTGACTGGTTTAAACAGGGTGGGTCTGTTGTACCCCAAACCCTCTAGTTCCTTCTTCTTCCTCCACAAAAATTCCTCTGAGGGAACTTAAGAATGTGCAAGCTGGGATTAACTTGGTGTTCAAGCACTTACGATCAGATCTTAAGAGAACATCAGGCGTTTGCAAATGTTTTGACCCGCATAGTCCCCCCTTACAGGTCCACTGTACACAGTACGTTACGAAAATCTTCCAAAACTGTTTAAAAGCTACAGAGAAAATGTGCCTCCTAACAGCCACCTGGAAGACCTGGTAGACACCAAAACTGCCCCATCAGATAAACAGCACTGAAAGCTTTGATCTCTGAGAGAGAGGAGAACATCAAGCTGCTTCAGATCTGAAAACATCCACAGGTGCTTCTGTCCATCCTTCCACTGTGAGGAGACCACTCAGCACTGTGGGCTGTTTTAGCGGACGGACGAGTTTAAATTAGTAATTGGCATTACTTTGATTTGAGAAGCTCAGAGGTCGACAACATGCGGCTCTTCTACTGTCCTGTCGTGGCTCCACAGCTGAATCAGATCAGTAGGTAATAATAAAATAATCCTCCTCTACAGTAAAATAAAGCTCTGCTGATCCTTCAACTCAGTTTAACAGTAAATGGTCTTAAACGCTGGAGTTAATGTAGAACTGCTGATTCACCCTTTAACCCTGAAGATCAGCGCAGACGGCTGGTCACCATAGCAACTCAGACGACAGTCTCGCCCAGCTAGTAGCTACGAAACGGCAGAGAGAGAGATTTAAGACGAACATCGATAATTTGGAGACGAATGGACTGATTAGTGTTTATAGTCAGTCCAGCTGGTTTCCTGATACGTTTAATCTGCAACGAGAAACTGACGAACTCTAAAAAGTCACGAAGCTGAAGTTTCTTCTCGTTCAGATTATCCGGTTCCACCTTAAATGGTGCAACAGCTACATTCTGGCACATCAGGCACCATTTAAGGTGGAACGGAAAAACTCGAACAAGAAGCTGGAGAACGAGAAGCGACTTCTGCCTTGTAGAAAGTTAAACGCTGGGAGACGTTTTACAAGAACCCGTTTCACTTTTTTGGAAAAGTTTCCTGCCAGAGACGTGAGAAAAGCGGCTGTAGCTGAGCTGAAGCTTAAAGCCGAGCGAAGTGAGCCTGCGCTTCCATTTACGTTGTACTTTTCAGCTTATAGTAGTACAACAGCACATACCGAGACACATTCACAGCCAAGGAGGTAAAATGGACATGACAACCCACCTTGGGAGCCCACGACATTTGATTTTTGATCCAAAAAGGACAAAACGGATCTTCTTAAAATTGGGGTTGCGACCCCTGGACTAAAGTCGTCACACGTTATGGTAAAATTGCCCTAAAGTCTTGGTTAATGTGCTGTTAATATGCAACACAGACGACAGTCTTGCCCAGATAGTAGCTAAGAAACGGCAAAGAGAGAGATTTAAGACGGACATCGATAATTTGGAGGCGTTCAGTCTGCCGAAGTCAGTTTCTCATTCGCCAGCTTCTTGTCTGAATTCTCCCATTTCACCATCAAAGGTGCAGCGGTTACATTCTGGCGCCTCAGGCACGATTTAAGGTGGAGCAGGAAATAAACAAGAAGCTGGCGAATGAGAAGCGACTTCAGCCTAATAAAAAGTCGAACGTCAAGAGACGTTTTACAGGAAACTCTTACACTTCTGTGGAAAGGTTTCCTGCCCGGAGATGCGAGAAAAGCAGCTGAAGCTTGAAGCTGAGCTGAAGCTGAAAGCAGAGCAAAGTGAGTCTGAGTTTTCATTTATATTATAATTTTTGCATCAGCACTCAGACATATTTACAGCCAAGGTGGTAAAACGTTACTTCAATAAAATTGACATAAAATGTTGTGGCTTTCAAGTTTGTTTGATTTTTGTTGAAACGTGATAAAATGGCTCTTCTCAACGTTTTGGCTGCCGACCCCTGGAGCAGCAGTGTCCTAACAACCACCTGGAACAGCCATCTAGAAACACAGTGGCAATACCAGGGAACTGCTTAAACTGCACAAGTTCTCGTCTCGTCGTCGTCGTCGTATCCAAGAAGGATGTAGCTCAAGCTCCAAAACGGTCCTGCGGTTTACAACATTGTCAGAAAAATGCAACTGTGTGTGTGTGTGTGTGTGTGTGTGTGTGTGAGACCTGAAAGCTGAGTTGTAAATGCTCCTCACCGAGTTTCTCTCTGTCTGTATTTCTCTCTTTCAGGCCTACGCAAAGTTTGCAGGTGCTCCACTCAAAGTGCACAAAATTACCAACCCCTGGAGAAGCCCAACAGGTGAGAGCGTGGAGCTTTTTAACTCTCAGCTTTGTTTCGCTAAGATAAGATAGATAAGATGCTTTGTCTTTGCAGCGAAATTGCATTAACAAAAAACAAAACCTAGAAACAAAACAAAAACATGTGAGCCAATACCAAAATGCAAGATACTGGTATATTTAGAAATGATAAAACAGTAAAATTAAAAGTAAAAATGATAAAATACTTCAATTATAAAATGATAAAAATGTAAAATAAAAGTGCTGATGAATGTAAACATTTAGTATTCCTTGTATATCGCTGTGGTTGGAAGAAAACCTCGTATCTCCTTTTTTAGATTTTTTTAAGTTTTTGAGATAATTTGAAAATGCCTGTTGTTCTTTACCTTGTGTGATAACACTCGTGATAACACTGCCTGTATCTGCGGTGCAGAACCAAAGCATTACTGCACTGAGCGTAGAGCCTCCTCCTTACCTTCAGTTTGAATAGAGGGGTCAGTATAGGCCTGGGCAGTATGACCGTGTGTCATTATCATGATGATGTATGTCACTATATACTTTTCTGAGCATATGTCGATATCAGCAGTACTCAAAAACACTTTCCAACTGCGTTCGATTACAAAGAGATGAAAATTTATGTTTTATCTCGTTCTTTCAGTTAAATATGCCCAATATTTAACCAAAAGAACGAGATACAAGCGGCGGAAATGAGCCTCTTCTCAGGGTGAGGAGCTCGGTCATCCAGGAGGAGCTCGGAGTAGAGCTGCTACTCCTCCACATGGAGAGCAGCCAGCTGAGGTGGTTCGGGCATCTGACCAGGAGGCCCCCCTGGACGCCTCCTGGTGGGGGTCTACCAGGCACAGCCCACCGGGACAAGACCCCGGGGTTGTCCTAGGACCGCTGGAGGGATTACATCTCCAAGTTGGCCTGGGAGCGGTTTGGGGTCCCTGGGAATGAGCTGGAGGAAGTTGCGGGGGGGACAGGGTCGTCTGGGAGTCTCTGCTCTTCCATCTGATACCGAAACACCTATCTGGACTGAGCGGTTAACGCCGATGATGATGATGATGATGATGATTTTATTGAAAGTAGTAGACAACGGTTGAAATTGAGAAATTAGATTTTTTTTTTGTATTTGCTCGTTTTGAATGTGATGCCAGCGACATGTTCCAAAAAAGTTGGGATGGGGGAGCAAAAACCTGGTAAAGTTGTGTAACGATAAAACAACACCTGGTGCTTGATTGGCAGCAGGTCAGTAACATGACTGGGTATAAAGAGCATCTCAGAGAGGCGGAGTCTCTCAGAAGTAAACATGAGGGGTCACCACTCTGTGAAAGACTGGACCATCAAATTGAGCAACAACTCAAGAAGAACGTTCCTCAACATAAAACAGCAAAGAGCTTCTGCTTTTCATCGTCTACGGTGCAGAATATCATTAAAGACTCAGAGAATCTGGAGAAATCTCTGTCTGTGAGGGACGAGGCTGAACACCAGGATCTGCTGGCCGTGATCTTTGGGCCCTCAGGCAGCGCTGCATTAAAAACAGACATGATTCTGTAGTGGAAATCACTGCATGGGCTCAGAAACACTTCTGAAAACCACTGACTGTGAACACAGTTCATCACTGCATCCACAAACGCTGTTAAACTCTAAAACACAAAGAAGAACCCAAATATAAACAGGATCCAGAAACGCTGCCACCTTCTCTGGGCCTGAGCTCATTTAAGCTGGACTGAGGGGAAGTGGAAAAGTGTCCGGCGGTCCGACGAATCAACATCTGAAATTCTTTAGGAAATCATGGACACTGTGTCCTCCGGGCTGAAGACCACTCAGCTTGTTATCAGTGCTCAGTTCTAAAGCCAGTATTCATGATAGTTTAGGGGGGCATTAGTGCACATGGCCTGGGTGCTGTGCTCATCTGTGAAGGCCCCATTAAAGCAGCGTCTCCTCAGTTCTCCTCAGATACTCCTCAGCAGTACTCCTCAGTTCCCAAACACTGACAGAGCTGCTAAAGGAAGAGGAGATGAAACACAGCAGTGAACAGACCCCGTCCCAACTTTACTGGAGCACGTTGTTGGCAGCAAATTCAACATGGGCAGATATTTTTCATAAAACTTCAAATTTCTGTTTGATTTGTTGCCTTTTGTAGCATTTTCCTTTAAAAATATGGTTTAGATGATTTGCACATCATATTATTTACATTCTGCACTGCGTCCCAGCTTTTTTGGAAATGGGGTCATATTTTAGCCGTTTTGCAGCTTTCCTGTTTTATTTGCGCTGTTATTTCTGATATCTTTGGGCTGTGTTTTAACTCCGTGGTTATCGTGATGATTGACGCCCTTAAAGATGAGGTGTCGAGTTCAGCGGAGGTAAAGAAACCAAAGACTGCTCTGTTCGCTCTTTCATTTAAGGGTCAGAAGTCAAGAGGCCAGGAGCCAAGGGGTCAAGCATCTCCTGACTCTGTTTAACCCTTTAGAGAGTGTTTATTTTTGCGCTCCAGTGATTGGATCCCGTTAGCAGCTCTTTCAGCAGCTCTGCACTCTATTACGTTTATTTACAGCCGCAGCTTTCAAAGCAGTTCGTTTACATTCATGTGCCATGTTCTCATGAGAGACTTTAGGTTTTTCTTTCTTTCTCCATCATAAAAAACTGCATGATGAGCCAGTATTTCATATGTATAAATGCATGTATGCAAGCGTTTGAACCACCAGGCAAATCACGCTTTATAGTCTGTTGAAGGGCTGACAGGTACACGCCCTCTACAGAGAACGCGCCTAAATATGACCTTTTTCTGCTAATGTTCGGTTTTATCATCAGTCATCAGAACTATTTATTGATCCCAGAGGGATATCGCAGTTATTACAGTTGCAGCCAGTTATGGAAAAGAATAAAAACTTTAATCATTTAAAACAAAAAAGAGAAATTTGCAATATGTACACGTTTAAATTCTTATAAACACAGTAAAGTGGCTGTGATAATAAATATGAAACCTCCTGTATAAAGCAGTTCAAAGTGTTGCACCTCTGAGTTATTGCACACATAGTTTTAAAAAATTATACATTATTATTATTATTATTATTATTATTATTATACATATGAACAGCACCGTTTGGTATCGGGTGTTGCACAGATGAACCATAGTATCGCGCACTGAGGGAGGAGTTTGATGGCCACAGGTCAGAATGACTTCCTATGGCGTTCAGTGATGCACTGGGATCGTTGGGATCATTGGGATTTGACATTGTTTGCTTAGTGAAATAGGTTGGAGGTTATACAAAATATAGGCACAATATCATTTTAAAGTGGCTTAAGTGACTCAGTCTTATTGTTCTTTAAAGTGGCTTAGTGTTAAGGTGTTATTGTCCATAGCAAAGATGATATGATGCAATAATAATAATAATAATAATAGCACTAATAGAGTGACTGGGTGAAGTGGTATTTGGGACGGACCCACAGCTTCTCAGCTTGTTCAGAAGCCTGACAGCCTGTGGGTAGACTGTTCATTAGCCGGGTTGTTCTAGCCTGGAGACCTTTACAGAGGTGATAAAGGTGATTTTCACCTTTATAGAGACTGAAGTCACACCAGTTCTAGTTGCGTTCACTGCGGGTTTTGATTGTGAGTAACAGCCCTGTGTTGTGTGTGTTTCCTCTCTGACAGGTATTCTGCCTGCCCTAAAGACGAGAGAAGAGGGAAGCTTTTCCCAGCCCAGTAAAATCATCATACAGCTCAGGAAACAGGTGAATGACCTCTTCATTGACCCTCAGCCTACTCTGAATGGTTAACAGCAACAGGTGGAGCTTTAGGTGACAGTAGAGGTCTTCACGGGTCCGTTCAGCTCGGAAACAAGACCTTTGGCCTTGAGTAGTTTCAGGTCTCAACGCGAAGACTTGCAGGACTTGACCGCTCTGTAGCGCGTTCACTTCAGCAGTGAGGCCTGAATCCAGTGTCACTTCACTGAGCCTCAGGAGACGAAGGCCGATTGTGATGGAAAGGCTAGTTTATTTATTTTCATACACGGAGAGAAAAATCATTAAAAGTGGAAAAAAAAAAAAGTCAAGCTTAAAAAAGGATGTACAAAATACATAAAAGCAAAAGAAAAACCTTAAATAGTTCCATTAAAATCAAAAGACTTTTCAAGTATTTTTAAAATGAGCTTTTAAAAGACGAATACCGTAAATTAGGGGTGTGGATTTCTGACTTCAGTGGTTCTTTGCGTGGTGAAGTGGTTGTTCAGATTGAAAGAGAATGTGTTGTATATGGTTCTGTATAGCTCCAAAAAGTTCTCTTGTATTATGATGTCAAGCATGAAACAATAGAAGAACCTCATTTTCAAAGAGGTTCTATATGAGATCCATGTGCAACACATTTTCCATCATTCTGAAGTAAAATTTCGCCATGCAAAGAACCTTTTAAGCATGCGTTTGGTTTTAGCTCTCATGGTTCTATATGGAACCATTCCTTTTACTAGAGAGCCTTGAAGAACCATCTTTTTTTAAAAGTGTAGTTGATATAATTGGTTTTAGTAACACATTTGTATTACTCCAGTCTGAAGTAGCTGAGGCTGCGACCTTCACTAGAGCTGGAGCAGAGCTAACACTGGATCTAACCAATGCAGCAGTAGATGGTGATGACTTGTGGACTTGTGGGTTCTGCAAGGGTTGTGACGTAAAGTGTATGGTTCTGTATAAAACCATGAACTTATGCTCTTTTATGCTCTTTTGCATAATGAAATGGTTCTTCAGATCGATGGAGAATGTGTTGTATATCGTTGTATAAGGCAGCAAAAAGGCATCTGCTTAAGTATTCACTCGTCTGCCTCACACGCATATGAACCAGAGTGACATCCCATTCTTAATCCATAGGGTTTAATATGATGTCGGCTCACCCTTTGCAGCTACAACAGCTTCAGCTCTTCTGGGAAGGCTTTCCACAAGGGTTAGGAGTGTTTATGGGAATTTCTGACCGTTCTTCCAGAAGCACATTTGTGAGGTCAGACACTGATGTTGGACGAGAAGGTCTGGCTCACAGTCTCCACTCTAATTCAGCCCAAAGGTGTTCTATGGGGTTGAGGTCAGGACTCTGTGCAGGCCAGTCAAGTTCTTCCACACCAAACTGGCTCATCCGTGTCTTTATGGACCTGCTTTGTGCACTGGTGTGCAGTCATGTTGGAACAGGAAGGGACCGTCCCCAAACTGTTCCCACAAAGTTGGGAGCGTGAAATTGTCCAAAATCTCTTGGTGCTGAAGCTTTGAGTTCCTTTCACTGGAACTAAGGGGCCGAGCCCAACTCCTGAAAAACACCCCCACACCATGATCCCCCCTCCACCAAACTTTACACTCGGCACAATGTAGTCAGACAAGTACCGTCTCCTGGCAACCGCCAAACCCAGACTCGTCCATCGGATTCCCAGATGGAGAAGCGTGATTGGTCACTCCAGAGAACACGTCTCCACTGCTCTAGAGTCCAGTGGCGGCACTTTACTCCACTGCATTCCACGCTTTGCATTGCGCTTGGTGATGTAAGGCTTGGATGCAGCTGCTCGGCCATGGAAACCCATTCCATGAAGCTCTCTACGCTGTTCTTGAGCTGATCTGAAGGCCACATGAAGTTTGGAGGTCTGTAGTGATGGACTCTGCAGAAAGTTGGTGACCTCTGCGCACTATGCCCCTCAGCATCCGCTGACCGCTCTGTCATTTTACGTGGCCGACCACTTCGTGGCTGAGCTGCTGTCGTTCCCAATCGCTTCCACTGTGTTATAATCCCACTGACAGTGGACTGTGGAATATTTAGTAGTGAGGAAATTTCACAACTGGACTTGCTGCACAGGTGGCGTCCGATCACGGTACCACGCTGGAATTCACTGAGCTCCTGAGAGCGACCCATTCTTTCACTAATGTCTGTAGAAGCAGTCTGCAGGCCGAGGGGCTCGGCTTTATACACCTGTGGCCATGGAAGTGACTGGAACACCTGAACTCAGTGGTTTGGATGGGGGAGTGAAATGCACTCAACACACGCGCCATCAATCTGAAGTACCATGTAAAGAAAGATCTTCATGCAAGTGTTCATGGTTCCGGTAATAACAGTAATTATCATTGTTGGCCCGGTTACAGCTGCACTGCCTCTGCCTTCTCCAATGTCTTCAACACATGAAGTGCTGCTGGGCACGAGGGCTTTGATGGATCAAGGCCAATAAAACAAAACACATTTATTTTTCTCTGTAAATAAAAGTTTGCATTGATTGTTTTATGATTGATTATAATAAATGTTAACGGTTGCTGTTGAATTTCCACTGTCGGATCGATGTGTTATCGTTTTCATATAGAAGAATAGGCTCACCGTGGTTCCTTACCAAACTATTAGACTCTATTGACCCTCAGAGCGGGTTTTAAGGAGTCCTCTGAAATGTGAAAAGCAGGTCGGAGATAAATGAGCACAAATGTTGACGCAGTTATGGAGCAGGAAACGGTCCGTGACATCTGGAAGAGTTTGGTTACTACAAAGAGCAAGAGAAGACACAGGAAGCTCTCACACACACACGCGCACACGCACACACACACACACACACACACACGCGCTCACTCTCGCCATTAGGCCTGTTCTCTTCAGCTGAAGAGCAGTTAAAGCGAATAAATGAATAAATCAATGAACTTATTTGATGAATCAATTTAAATTGAACTTATTTAAAACGAATCAATACTGAACCACAGCTACTGCACCCAGTCCTGAAGATGGTTCTTCATCAGTAACGAGACTAGTTCTACACAGAACCGTGAACACTCGGACGCCTTTGCATGATTAAAGGATTCTTTGCATCATGAAATGTTTTTTTTTTTTTTTTGATGAAATGAAAATGTGCTATAGATGGTTCTAGATAGAACGTTTTTGAAAATGGTTCTGTGTAGCGCTGAAAAGGGTTCTTCTTTTGTTATTATGTCAAGCTTGTAGCACTAGAAAAGACTTTTGGGTGCTATATAGAACCGTCTGTAGCACACGCATGCACATTTCCCCTCAGTCTGAAGAACCTTTTAATCATACAAAGGGCTCTTAGTGTGTTCATCATTCTATATAGAACCTTTTTCTGAACTCAAGAACCCTTGAAGAACCTTGTAATGTGCACTTTAAAAATAATTCTTTCACAAACTTACATTTTGTGGCCTTTTTTTAAATGAGGGTATTGATGCAGTGATGATACGCAGGAAATGACGCCGTTTTTCAGCGGTTTTAACCGGGTTCAGCTCCTCTCGGGCTCCTCTCAGCTCTGTTGAGGTTATTGGGCTGTGAGCAGTAAGTGGGTCGCTGGTCGTATGGCGTCTGGTTTTGGTCTGGGTATTATAGGGCTGGCACTGTGTTTTATTGGGGTGGTATTTACCGCAGTGGGAGAACATCAGGCCAGCTGTTCTGTTCCTCGGGTCCTGTAAGGTGCCTGTCTTTGCCACTGATACCATATTTAAAGATCTAAATATTCAGGAAATAATCAATAATATCACCTAGCGTAGTGTAGAAAAGAGGTGAAGAAGAGGGTGCAGGCAGGATGGAGTGGGTGGAGACGGGTGTCAGGGCTGATGTGTGACAGAAGGATAGCAGCAAGAGTGAAAGGGAAGGTTTACAAGACAGCAGTGCGTCCTGCTATGATGTTTGGTTTGGAGACTGTGGTTCTGTCTAAAAGACAGGAGGCTGAGCTGGAGGTGGCGGAGATGAAGATGCTGAGATTTCCGTTGGGAGTGACCAGGCTGGACAAGATTAGAAATGAGCAGATCAGAGGGACGGTGAAGGTGGAGCAGTTTGGAGATAAAGCCAGAGAGGCCAGGTTGAGATGGTTTGGACATGTGTTGAGGAGGAATAGTGGATATATTGGTCAAAGAATGTTGGAGATGGAGCTGCTGGGTAGAAGGAGAAGAGGTAGACCTCAGAGAAGGTTTATGGATGTAGTGAAGGTGGACATGGAGATGGTTGGTGTGAAGGTAGAGGAGGCAGTGGATAGGAAGTCTTAATGAATGTTAATATTAAGAGATTATTTTTTATGCTTCTGTTAAAACTTTAGTATAAGAGAAAACAGACCTTTAGTTATAATTTGCCGTTTGGTTTTTTTTGCCGTTTTATCCGACTCTGGGCGAGAGCTGTTATTTTGCTATATTCTGTGTAGTGAATGGGACGTTGTTGTCAAAGCTGTAGTGGAGATGCTCTTGAGTGTTAGATCTCCTCTGATGTTCACCGTGGAAATTGTGACATGGTTACACGTAGTGGTGGGCGATATGGACAAAATAGTCTATCACGATATGCATCACGATACATTAACACACAAAATATGCAGATAGTGTCACCTTTAAAAACTGCCGTCATAAACTATAAAACCTCGGTGTTTATTAAATAATCATCCAATTAAACTTGCTAAGAAAAACAATGTAGCACACTAACAAAATCAACCACAGTAGTGATAAAATATCGTCGTATTGCTGACACCTAATTACACCTGGCTGATACTTTTACTGCTGATCTCCTGCAGGAAGGTTAAAAAAAGCAGCTTCTTGTTTCTATTACCATTCATACGATGAAGCAGATTAATAGCTTTGATTCTATTTTTTTTTTTTTAGGCCAGAGAATCTTTTTTCTCATGTTTTTGATCAGTGACCAAATATTTTTTACCTTTAGACCAGAAGTCGGCTTTTACTGTCCTGTCGTGGCTCCACAGCTGAATCAGATCAGCAGGTAATAATAAAATAATCCTCCTCTACAGTAAAATAAAGCTCTGCTGATCCTTCAACACAGTTTAACAGTAAATGGTCTTAAACTCTGGAGTTAATGTAGAACTGCTGATTCACCCTTTAACCCTGAAGATCAGCGCAGACGGCTGGTCACCATAGCAACGCAGACAACAGTCTCGCCCAGCTAGTAGCTACGAAACGACAAAGAGAGAGATTTAAGACGGGCATTGATAATCTGGAGACGACTGGACTCATCAGTGTTTATAATCAGTCCAGCTGGTTTCCTGATACGTTTAATCTGCAGCGAGAAACTGACGAACACTAAAAAGTCACGAGGCTGAAGTCGCTTCTCATTTGCCAGCTTCATGTTCAAATTTTCCCGTTCCACCTTAAGTGGCGCTGTTACATTGTCACCTCAGGCACCATTTAAGGTGGAACAGGAAAATTAGAACACGAATGAGAAGCGACTTCAGCCTCGTAAAATGTCAGATGTTGAGACGTTTTACTAGAAACTGCTTTTTTTTGTGGAAAAGTTTCCTGCTGGAGATGCGAGAAAAGCAGCTGTAGCTGAGCTGAAGCTTAAAGCCGAGCGAAGTGAGTCTGTTTTCTCTTTCCTTTATATTTATAGTCTATACCAGTACATCAGCACATCCTGAGACATATTTACAGCCAGGATGGGAAAATAGATGGAAAATGTTGGCGCTCGTAAATGTGGTTTGATTTTTCTTGAAGGGCCAAAATAATCTTCTTACATTCTTACAGTTGGGTTGCCACCCCTGCATTAAGCCATTCAAATCTTCAGAGATTAGGAGTCTTTCTAAAGTAAGGAGGTGTTCATTACAAGGCACTTCAAAGAATTTTCACTCATACCAATAATATGTAATGTTATTGGTCTGTCGCAATACTGGTCAGCTCGTTATACTGGTCAGCCAATATATGGGTCAAGCCATAGACGTTCCTGCTCATCGTGTCTTGTGCACTCATGACTGAAGCTTCTTGGCTCGGTGAGGAGCGTCTGGCTCTCTGAGGTGTTGAAGGAGGAGAAACACTCAGAGCCTAAACACTGCACCATTAACCAGACGCACAGTTTAAACAGTCATGCGTTAATGCAGCTTATCTCACTCTGCAGCTGCGTCACGGCTGCTCTCATACGCTCCCTCTGAGGTCATGCAGTGGACAGGAGCATATATGGTTCATCAGATCACAGCTACAGTAAAGCGTCTGACAGGCTGGGTCAATAGAGTCCAGCTGCAGCCCTGCAGATGAAGCTCCAGGCTAAGCTGGACAGAAGAAGCCTCAGCTTGGGCAGAATTACCCACTTGTGAGCTACCCAAGTTAGCTAACGATCTAAAGTGTACATCATTAAGGGTCCGTATAATTAAAAAAAAATTCCTTTTATTTTTTATTTATTTATTTATTTTTTATAAATAGAAGCTGATGTATATAAACATTCATGAAAGCTTTAAAATGCACCGGCCACTTCAAAGTCCGTACAGTCCACTGCAATAAAGTCATTTTATATACCTTTTTTTTTTTCCTATAATGCATGAAAATACATTTACATATTTGCCTATTCAGTATTTTGTCCACAGACGTTTTCATTGGGGTCATGAGTGGTCGGTTGCCCCAGCTGTACGTAAGTTCAAACGTAGGCTAGTTGTAGTGGAAGTATATTTGGTTTTATGCTGATCTGATTGAATGTTTTTCAGAAGTACAATGCGGATTACGACCTGTCGGCTAAGGAATGCGCGGACACGCTGGCCTTCGTCTCGTTACTGGAGGAGAAACTGCTGCCAGCCCTGGTGAGGAAAGAGAGACACAGAGAAATTCTCATTTGTAACTTTTCCTTTTTTACAGGATGTGGAAACTCCGCCCTTTCGTTTCGTGATGAACGGTAGATGGGATTTTTCACAAATTCGTGTTGCGTTACAGTAAATCTGATCTTAATTTAAGAATCTTATCTCAGGTAAAGAAATCTTAACCTGCTCGGTCGAAGTCTACAATCAACGGTCACGTCCGTTACCTAGCAACCGACCACATGTGCACAGCTGAAACGTAAACATGTGATCAAGCTAGTTAGCCAGACAGCTAATATTAGCTACCGTTACTGACTTTAAAAAGGTCAAACAAAACTGAACCTTGTTTTATAATGTTATAATGTTTTATGTAAGTTTATAATGTTGTGGCAGCGCTTCGTGCTGTTTATCAGAGCGTTGCCGCTCCACAGTTTCAGTCTCCATTTCCCAAACACTCTAGCCGAGCGCACTAACATTATTCCTCCTAATAAACAAACGCACGTTCGGCTCCGTCTCCTCATTATTCACCACCATCACTAAAATTTAATCAACAATAACGCACAAAGGTAATAAGAGAATAAGGTGGAGATCATGTCTGCAGCATCTGGGGGTTTAAAACAATGTTAGAAAAAAAGTTAAAACAATTTCAGCGTTGATAAATTTAGAGTCATTATGCTGGTTATAGTGAATTATGCTACCTGTGAAGTTAAGACACATCTGGGGTTTATCTTAAAGTTAGGACAGTGTTTAGGGGGTTTAGTCTAGTTAGGATGTTTCTGTAATACTGTTTTCTTATCTGGAGTTAATGATGAGATTATGAACTTAAGAGCTGCTGTGCTGAAGTAGCTTCTGTCCTAAATTCAGTCCTAGCTGAAGTTGTCATGGTGACTAAACAGATAAGATCATTTCTGTAATACGGCCCCTGAACATCTTGGAATAAAATCTAGTAACATTAATGTGAGAAAATGAATGGTATTAATATAATGAATTACAAGCGTCGCTCATTTTTCAACGGCATTCGAGACGTTTTCTCCCGTGTGAGTGTAACTAGTTTTTGGTAAGAATAACGATGGATGTATAGTGGAAAACACATTTTTATTTAGATAATTAAGGTGTTAATTATGATAATGCATGTCGGGAAAAGAAACGTTTGAACATTTAAAAAATTGATCTGTAATGTGTTTTGCGACAAAACCCTTCAAATAAATTCTGATGTTCTTTCCCACTCATCTATTTATAAGAAAATGTGGGGAGAAAAACATTCTTTAGGGTAAAATTTGGGCAAATCACACGTGATATCACAACCATCTACACAAAAAAATCATTTTAATTGTTTGACAGCCCCAATTAAAATACGGGTTTTGAAAAATAAAGCTAGTCCCTAACGATATGTTTCTAAATGTGTAAGTGGATGTTAAGCAAGTCATAGCAGCCCATTAAAACTGTGTAAATGTTTGAGAAGGTTCTTTAAGAGTGTGCTCTCAGGGTCCGTCCTCCTCGTGGCTCTGCGAGTTCCCAGATACAGCGCAGTATGATGAACGTTCCGTGGTGCTCATTAATACACGGTGGCTAATGGTGAAGGCATCTGTTCTGCTTTTTCTCCCGGTGGTGTGTTAGATGTGGTCTGAACTAAAGCCTTAAAAAGGCCGACTGTTTTCACTGCATGCCACTGAAGCACCCTGCGGCCTCCAGAGCATTACACGGCCTATCATTATACAAGGAAGCAAATGTTTTTTTATTTTTACATTTTTAGTAGAATCTCATGTTTCTAATCGCGTCCTTTCAGCCTCTTGAAACCAGCAGCGTAATTCAAAGGACAGAAACATGCATGCACTGAATCGAGCTACCTCCAAACGCACCATAAGACACTCCGCACCTCTATAATTATGTTAAGTATTAAAAGTTGTGAAATTGCAAGAAACATAATACTTCATGGTTTCTCAAAGGCATCTAAAGTTGAATATCTTAGCGATTCCACTGTAACGATGGAGGACACCTAGTCTTTTAATACGTAAAGCACATGGCTGTGGCTCACGAACTCCTGTCTGGCCGTCTAAAGTTTGTCCAACAGGGGGCGCCGTTGGACAGACTTTAGTGTTCATCATTTAGAGAAGAAACAGCCCAATGAACCCACACCAGCAGAATCTAACAAACACACGTTTGCAGTAACAGTTTTCAAAACCAGAGGTAAAAAAAAAAAAAAAATTAACAAAATTAATTTTTGAATTATAAAGAGAGACGCGAAGTATTCAACCCCCTTAAAAGCACTCGGATTCATTTGGATTATAAATGACACAGATTTGATTTTTTATTCCCCTAGAAATATATTATTTGTTGGCAAATCTTTATTAAGATCCGTTGTTTTTAAAAAAAAAAAAGTAAAACAGGAAAATTCTGCTTGTTTAAGTTTTGAACCCCTGCAGACTAGAGTGCAGGGTAGAACCTCTTTCTGCTGTGGTATCATCTTTAAGTCTGTTGGAGTGGGTTTCCTCCAGCTTTCCTGGCAGGTGTTCTGCAGTTTGTCCAGGTTGGTTGGATGGTGCAGGGTGGACCGAGGTCTGTCCATTCTAAAACATTTACCATTTCTTGTTCAACCCCTGATTTTTTTATTTATTTATTTTTTTTAGATCACTGTCCTGCTGAAAGGTGAAGCTTTTCCCAAGATTCAGTTCTTTTCAGACTGAAGCGAGGTGTCTTGCAGTAGCCCTCTGCGTTTTGCACTGTCCACTTGTCTTTCAATTTTAATAAGATGCCCAATCCCTGCTGGGGAAAGGCATTCCCACAGCATGGAGCTGCCACCACCATGCTTCACTGTTGGAATGGTGTTTGTTGAGGAGTGAGCGGTTTTAGGTTTGCGCCACATTTTTGGACTAAAAGTTCCATGTTTGTCTCATCTGACCACAAAAACGTCCACATATTGGTTTGGTCAGTGGTGCTTTCTGGCAAATTCCAGCAAAGCTTTCATGTGTTTCTTCCTAAGTAATGGCTTCTTTCTGGCCACCCTCCCATACAGGCCAGTTGTGTGCAGAGCTCCTGATGTTGTTGACTGATGCAACTGCAGCCTAATTTTTAGAGAGGAGCCTGGCCGCTCAGTAATGTGTTCCAGGTTGTCAGATGCTGGAGGGCGTACCTTCTTGCTGTGACCCTGAGCTTTGGAGGACAGCCTACACACTCAATAAAGACGGCTCTTCAGAGCTCAGAGGTTCTTTAGCCTTGACATTGAGTTTGTTTACATGCACTCAATAATCCCATCATAATCAGATTTCAGCAGTTATCTGATTATTCAAATGGTCATGTAAACATTTCTTAGATCAGAGTGAGGTCTAGAAATCTGATACAGAGGCTGGATTTGAGGTCAGTAATCAGATCTCAGTGCTGTGAACTCTCACTCTGATTTCTTTCATATTTCTCAGTCTGAGCAAAACAGGCGGTGGAACCGGAAACGAGTGAGCAGCGTCGCCGCGAGAAACGACTACATGAAACCGATTCAAATTTTCTTCATCTTCTAGATGATGTATGTTCATATTTTCAGGAAAGTGGTGCGGTAAATAAAGTTTTTTGAGCCGACCCGGAGTTTCCCCATTATCCGATTACTCGAGTGCATGTAAACACACGGATCGGATTACTGACGAAATCTGATGTTCTGCAATTATTGGATTATTAAGTGGATGTAAACTCACTCATTGGCTCTATTAGTTCATAATGGGTTTAAATGGTCCCACTTAATAGTGTCTCTAATAACTGTGTAGTTACACATCAATAGCCTATTTAACAACACTAACTACTGGTGATTTAATCAGTGTTACTGATGGATTCCAGCAGTACAGCCTGTGTAATTACACTTTTTGATGCATGAGATCAGATGTTTTTACATATTACATTTGTTTTACCTTATTACTGTGGAATAACTGTTGTTACAAGGTAACCACATCACATTAATTGCCATCCTATAATTAACACTCTGTAATTGCACTGTACCTGTATAACAGCTGGAGTTGCTACACGTGTGTAATTACATAAGATGTACTGCTGTAATCCGTCTGCATTAGTAGCTCCACTGTTGTTGCATAAGTTCACATATAACTACAGTTATTAGGGACACTTAATATAAAGTGTGACCGTTTAAACTCATCCGCGGTGGACCGAGCTAAGCTGCTGTCTAGTGCCCCACAAATAGCTTTTTTCAGATGTACTCAGTCTGTGTTTTTAATGAAAATGAAAATTTCTGTGTTTCTGTAACACATTTGATATAAACATTAGTCCATATGTTCGCAATAAGCCGTCCGAGAGGAATTAACCATTTAAAAATGACAGTTTTTGATTGTCGGGGGTCGTCAGCGCTACTAGGCCTGTTAACCTCTGAAAGTTCTTTTCAGAACCAGAACGTTGGTGTTGGATGAGTGGAACCTACTGTAGCGTGAAGCATGAATACAGATTGCTTGTGGAACGTCCAGACTACCCCGAGGGGTCCAGTAACGTTTATTATAACTAACTGATGCCTCACTGCCTCTCTGCTGGGCTTAATCACCAGAACCTGCACGCTGTGTGGCTCTGAGGAAAGTTACCTGAACTGAGTTATGAGTGGAAACTTCATTCAGACTCATCGTTTAAGACTTTAACGGTGGTCTCCAGGCAGCTCTGCCGTCGCACATGTATGTAGGCCTCCTCTGCTGGGGTCTCTGCTCAGTTGGTGACTTTATTTTGCTTTATTTCCTCAGATTTACACGCATTGGGTCGACGCTAAAAACTATGTGGACGTGACGCGGCGCTGGTACGCAGAGAACATCCCCTTCCCCCTAAACTTCCTGCTGCCCAACCGCATTCACGGCCGCCAGCTAGAGAGACTGCGGCTGGTCAGAGGAGATCCGACGCTGGAGCCGGGAGAGCAGCTGGAGAAGGAGGTGAGGCAGAGGAGGAGGGACCTGAGAGGAACAGTGGACAGTCCACAGAGCCACGTTCTCTACTGTTAAAGTGCAGAATCAACGTTTTCAATAACGTAGATTAATACCTTCAAAATAAAAATGTTAAATTTATCCAGAGTGATGAACCGACCAGTAGAGCTGCAAAAGAAATGAATATCCAAAACGAACTTCTAATAAAACCAACATTCAGAATGAGGTGTTATAAAAACGTAACATCTGAAATGAAGTTCCAATAAAGCAAATGTCTAATAAAAATAAAGTCCAAAAATTCTGGGAACTATCACAGTGAAGTTTTAATAAAATGAATATCCAAACTGAAGTTGTAATAAATTAATATCTAGAGATTTTAATAAAATACACATCAAATAAAAATAAACTCCAAGATTCTAATCTATATCGTAAAATAAAATTAATGTTCTTTAAAAATGTAAGAGCTTATAAAGTTAATATCCAGAATGAAGTTAGAGTAATAAAATTCTTATAAAATTCAACTCTAGAATGAAGTTCTAATTCTAAATTAATATTCTTATATAAAATCGAAATTCTTATAAAATTCATTTCCAGAATGAATTTCTAATGAGTGTATTGTCCAGAATGAAGTTTTAATAAAATTAATATCCTGAATAAAATTCTTATAAAATTCAACTCTAGAATGAAGTTCTAATAAAATCACTGCTCTTGTAAAGTTGAAATTCTTATAAAATTGATTTCTAGAATTCTAGCAAATGTAAAAGTTAATAACTTGCTTTTTTTTCTCAAAAATACATGATTAATTTTATGTGTAAAAACCTTTGGTGGCTTTTTTATAATATCTGAACTTGCATTGTGTGTTATTGTATATAAATAAGATGAAGATTATTGCCCGAGTGATGCTGATCTTGTGAACAGTGGTGTAGTGGGTGTAGTGGGTGTAGTGGGTGTAGTGGGTGTAGTTGGTGTAGTTGGTGTAGAGGGTGTAGAGGGTGTAGAGGGTGTAGAGGGTGTAGTGGGTGTAGTGGGTGTAGTTGGTGTAGAGGGTGTAGTGGGTGTAGAGGGTGTAGTGGGTGTAGTGGGTGTAGTGGGTGTAGAGGGTGTAAGAGGGTGTAGTGGGTGTAGTGGGTGTAGTTGGTGTAGTGGGTGTAGTGGGTGTAGTGGGTGTAGTGGGTGTAGTGGGTGTAGAGGGTGTAAGAGGGTGTAGTGGGTGTAGTGGGTGTAGTGGGTGTAGAGGGTGTAGAGGGTGTAGTGGGTGTAGTGGGTGTAGTGGGTGTAGTTGGTGTAGAGGGTGTAAGAGGGTGTAGTGGGTGTAGTGGGTGTAGTGGGTGTAGTGGGTGTAGTGGGTGTAGTGGGTGTAAGAGTCAGGCTGGCGAGCACATTCTTCATCATTACCTTTGTTTACAACATCCAGAATCACAGTTATGGTGAGCTGGCTCAGTGCCACAGTGCTGTGCCTTGTGTTGTAGGTGTTCTGTTGGTTTAAGAGAAAGTTATGGGCCTTTATGTACGTTGGTATTTTATTCCCAGCATTGTTTATCATTTCTGCTGGTCTGTTCATCATGAAATGTTGACAAATGTATATGTTATAGATGTGTGAAGCTGTATGTAAGCTGTCCTGTGGAGATTGACCTATTGGCCTGCTGTCGTGTTTCATTGGTTTACCAAGAGCTTTTAAGTCCCTTAACTACTATATTACTGCTATAGGATTTAATGTTCTTGTCTAATGCTTTGTCGATTTTTCCTCCTCAGCTTTATCACGATGCACTGGAGTGTATGACTCTCCTCTCGCAGAGACTGGGCTCTCAAAAGTTCTTCTTTGGAGATTCGTAAGTGCCATTAATGCAAGATGCAGTGGTTGTTTCTGACCACAAAGATGCTCTGAGTGGATATTTTTTGGTGGTAAACCGTTGGAGCTCAGGCCCCGTCCCATTTCTCCTTCTCACCCCTACCCCTTGTTTTGGAGTGCTGCCCCTTGTTCCTGAGCTACAGGGCAGTGGTTGAGATCTTCCTCTGAAATGAGACCCTCTAATAAAAGAGCATCACTTCATTAACAGCTACTAGCGCCGCTCTGTAGGCGACCCTGCCCGTCTGCAGGGACAGCAGAGGAGGGGAAAGTTCAGCTCCTCACTGCTGGGCTTTAGTTACATTTAGGGATCATACGCCTTCAAAGAGGGGGGCAGTTATTTATTATCACCCCCCCTAATTCTTCAGTGATATGAAGCTGAAGATATTTACCAGATTCTTGTTTGAATTTTCCCGTTCCACCTTAAATGGAGCAGCAAATCCACTTAAGGTGTAACTGGAAATTAGGCAGCTACAGACAACATACTACTACCAATTCTTTATGCTTGTTATGAAGAAAACGACCATAAAACGCTGAAGCAACATTAAACTAAGATAATACAGTGACTATTGTGGTGTTTTAACAGAGAAAAGTCTCACATTTATGGGTTTCTTTGGTCTCTTGTGCTCCATCTGGCTGGTTTTTCTGTGTTTGGAGTGTCTCCAAAAAACCTCCGTTTGGAGGGTCATGTAGCTCTAACACTTCACCCCCACCCCATCTCAACTAGAATCAGGACACCCCACCCCTAGACGTGAACACAGAGGGGTAAGGATGAGGGGTGAAATGGATTGGGCCTCAGTCACTGCTGGGTTGAGAATAGTCCGCCATCCAAATAATATCTGGACAACAGCAGTCCTGTGTTGTCAGAAACTGATCAGAGATGAATGGAGTAGTGGGGGTGATGAATTGGGTAACATATAGGCTACTAATGGTCTGTAATTGTATAGTGGACTTATTAGGTAGGTGTTTCTAATAAAGTGGCCAATGAGTGGAAGTACAGAGTAGGGGTTTCTAATAAAATGGCCTGTGAGCAGAAGTGCAAGGTAGTGTAAAACAAAAAGGGTTCAAAGTGCAAAACATCACATGGCACAAAAACAGTATACCAGACAATACAACGACTGTGCTTTGCTCCTGTAGGCCCTCCTCTCTGGATGCGTATGTGTTCGGCCACCTGGCTCCACTGTTGAAGATCAAGCTGCCCAACGGAAAACTCCAGCAGCACCTCAACTCTTTGGACAACCTGCGGCAATTCTGCACAAACATCCTAGTGCTCTACTTCCCCTCAGAGAGCAGAGGTTTGGAGTTTTTTCCCAGATGTCTGCTCTTCATGATGATTATGAAATATTAAGTAATGCAAACAGATGCTGGAATAATTCATAAGCACTGTTGGAGCTGGATTAGTTTTTCCAGATGATGTTTTGTCAGGATTTGAATTGCTGATGAAGTGTTTGTGTAATTTTCCCAAATTCTCACTGATAGCCCAGACTGAAATGTGATAATCCGGATATTACACCATAGGACTCATTCCTCCGTTCCACAAAAGTCGGGACAGTGTGTGAAATGCTAATAGAAAAAGAGAGCAGAGATTGGTCAGTTCTGTTTGACCTGTACAATATTTGAAGTTACTTTGTGAACTATACACTCTTTCAAAACTGATATCTGCAACACATCCCAAAAAAGTTGGATCAGAAACCTGTTTACCACTGTGCAACACTTCACAAACATTTGGTGACATTTTTCCATCGTACAGGCCTTCAGCTGTGCAACCATGTGGGTCCTTCGTTGTCATGTTTTGCACTTGCAATTTGCTGTCGTAATGCACCACGTTTTTTTTGTGGAAGACAGTTCTGGACTGTAGGCCAGTCTAGCACCCGCAGCTGTGCTGTGATAACATGTTATAGCTTACCATTAACATGTTGAAATAATCCTTGATGTCTCTGAAGAAAATGCTGCTTAGTAGGATTTTGAACTTTACACTGGTAACAATCTGGAAGGTCCTTCTCTTCTGTGGCTCGAGGAGCACTGCATACATTTTTTGTCTTTCATGATCTGAAAAGTGGACTCATCACAACAATACATGTTTCTGCTGTGCATCAGTCCATTTCAGATGAGCTCGAGCCCAGAGAAGTTGTTGACGTATGGCTTCTGCTGTGCATAGTACAGTCTTAGCTTGCATTTGTAGATGCAGTGACTGACCGTGTTCACTGACAACGGCTTGTCAAACCAAAGAGACCTGACCCAGGTGGAGGAGTGTAAGTATCTTGGGGTCTTGTTCATGAATGATGGGCAGAGGGATGGTGAGATGGACCGCAGGCTTGGACAGGCGGCAGCAGTAATGCGTTCGCTCTGCAGGACTGTAGTGTTGTAGAGGGAGCTGAGCCATAAGGCAAAGCCCTCTGTTATCTGGTCAGTCTACATCCACACCCTCATCTCTGGTCATGAGCTTTAGGTAATGATCGAAAGAATGAGCTCACAGATCCAACCACGAGGATGAGCTTTCTTCACAGGGTGGCGAGATACACTCTACTGACAGAGTGAGGAGCTCAGCCATCCGGGGGGAGCTCATAGTAGAGGGGGTACTTCTCCACATGGGGAGGAGCCAGTTGAGGTGGTTCGGGTGTCTGATCAGGATGCCTCCTGGACGCCTCCCGGTGGTCGGTTACCGGGCACGGCCGACTGGGATGAGACCCCAAGGTCATCCTAGGACCCGCTAGAGGGATTATATCTCCAAGTTGGCCTGGGAGCAGCATGGGGTCGCCCGGAATGAGCTGGAGGAAGTTGCGGAGGACAGGGTGGTCTGGGATTTTGTCATACCGCGACCCTACCTGGATTAAGCAGTTTAAGATGATGATGATGGTTTGTCAAGGTGTTTCTGAGCCCATACAATGATATCCATCACAGACGCATGTCAGTTTTTAATAGCTTGCCATCTAGAGGGTGAAGGTCACTACTTTGTAAAAATCTATGCACTTTGTAGATTAATACTAGATTAAAATCACAGATTTCAATGCTAATCACTCAACTATAGAGGTTAAACTAACTGCTCCACTGGGGTTTAAGACGTTGGATATCATCTATCAAAATATAAAAGAAACAATTCTGAGATTTTTTTCTTCCTGTGTTGTAACTCTTGTCCTGTCCAGAGGCGCCAGCCAAAAAAGTGTCCAACCATGCCGACGGCGGAGACTTCGACAACGAACCACACAAGAGACGGAACCAGATCCTGTCGGTCCTTTTCGCTGTGGGAGCCATGCTGGGTTACGCCTTCCTCAGCGGCATCATCACCATCAAACACACACCAGCACGGCTGGAGGAACCACACGTTGATGAGGAAGAGGAAGAGGAGGACTGAAGAAAGGAAATGCTTCTCCTGGGCCAACGGGTGTACTTGCTTTGCTGCTAGCAATGGGCATCCGCCTGTTATTCAAAGTGAAACTGTACATTATGTACTTCATAACGTGATTTCTACAAGCTGCTCGACCGAAGTATCTCTGAGCTTGTTATAGGCAAGCCCCCATGTTGGTGCTTTTCATTTTTCTAATTGTTTAATAGTTAATTGCTATTGTTATAATTATTTTTAAAATGATAACTCTATTATTATTATTTAAACATTTGCATTGTCCCTGTTAAAAAGCTACTAGTTACTGGTAAAGACATCGGGTACCAGACCTTTTTAACTTGTATCCAAAGGGAAATGTTGTCTTCCAGGTTTCACGTAGGGTGATGGATTTTTGAATTGTTATCAGGTCATTAAATACCACCTGACCACACATTTCTGTTTCTTATCTCTAACTTTCCACATGGCAACTTGATTTGATGACAAAACGATGTGAATTGGAGGTCTGCATTCCACCGCAGTGGCACTAATGCACTAATTTTCAGTGTTGCGCACAGGAGTGGGCGGGAAACCAGCCCACTGCGGGTGGGAGCAAGCAGAATCACGCAAATTAATGAATAACCTAAATAAGGTAGAACGATCACTAAATCATATTAGGGCTGGCCAATCAATCGGCGTAATCTTCCCCATGTCAGTTGTTTCTCCACTCTGTGTTCATGTACCCCTTAAAAGCTTATATCTGCATGCGTAGTCACGTCCACTCTGTGACATGGAAGCTAAGGCCATGTTCACGCAGCAGATCTGTGATCTGTATGCGACAGTCTGAACAGATCAGCTCCTAAACTGACCTCGTGCAAAAGAACAGCGTCACGCGGTTCATCCGGAGGCAATCGTGACTATGAATGAACGCCAGTCGCTCCACGGAGGATCAGCTTCATCTTCACCAGCGTCACAGGAGACATCATGACGCTTCACTGACAGCTTCACGTTCGGCATTTCTTTAGAAATCTCTTCAAACACAGGGTTTTGGATGAGTCTGTACAGAAATATCACCCCAAATGTTTGAGTCTAAGCAGAGCAAAATTATGGCAAATGTTGAGTTGGATTGACATAAAAGGCAGTGTGAATTCCAATCTGTGCACCAAGCGCAATGCAAAGCGTGGAATGCAGTGGTGTAAAGCGCCGCCACTGGACTCTAGAGCAGTGGAGACGTGTTCTCTGGAGTGACCAATCACGCTTCTCCGTCTGGAAATCTGATGGACGAGTCTGGGTTTGACGGTTGCCAGGAGACGGTACTTGTCTGACTGCATTGTGCCGAGTGTAAAGTTTGGTGGAGGGGGGATCATGGTGTGGGGGTGTTTTTCAGGAGTTGGGCTCGGCCCCTTAGTTCCAGTGAAAGGAACTCTTAAAGCTTCAGCACCAAGAGATTTTGGACAATTTCACGCTCCCAACTTTGTGGGAACAGTTTGGGGACGGCCCCTTCCTGCTCCAACATGACTGCCCACCAGTGCACAAAGCAGGTTAATAAAGACACGGATGAGCCAGTTTGGTGTGGAAGAACTTGACTGGCCTGCACAGAGTCCTGACCTCAACCCGACAGAACCCCTTTGGGATGAATTAGAGCGGAGACTGTGAGCCAGGCCTTCTCGTCCAACATCAGTGTATGACCTCACAAATGTGCTTCTAGAAGAACGGTCAAAAATTCCCATAAACACTCCTAACCCTTGTGGAAAGCCTTCCCAGAAGAGCTGAAGCTGTTATAGCTGCAAATGGTGGGCCGACATCATATTAAACCCATGTGAAGGCAGACGAGTGAATACTTCTGGAAATACAGTGTATCTAGAACTTCCAGAAAGACTAGAATGACAATATTTGTACGGATTTTGTCCGACGGATTGTAAATCAAAGTGTAATTGATTGATTCGTCAGTCACATCCTGTTTTTATTTGGCACTTAATCTAATCTGTAAGGCCTTCAGTCTGGCTCCTGAAGCCCTAACCAGTGAGAGAGCTTGCTTGACTGAATCTACCTAGATGCCACAGCGAGGACAACCTGGCTGGATAATTTTCCGTTACAAGAAGTTAACCCTTTTGTTTGAGCAAAAATGTGGTTCTTCAAGGGTTCTTTAATAAAGGGAATGGTTCTGTTTAAAACCATTTTATGCTGACATGGTTATTCGCTTTATGAAATGTTTTTTCAGATTGATGGAGAATGTTTTGTACATAGTGCTGTATATTATATATTATTCAGTGTTCGGCTATTGTTACAAGGTCTAGCTTGTTGTAGTAGAAGAACCTTTTTTGGTGCTCTATCGAACCATTTTCAAGAAACACATCCTCCATCAATCTGAAGAACCATCTCACCATGCAAAGTACCATTTATGTATGAAATTGTTCTATGTCAAGCTCATGGATTTAAAAATAACCGTTTCCTTTACTAAAGAACACTTGAAGAACCACCTTTTTAAAGAGTTTACAATGCTTAAGTACAATAAGCCGTTAAAATAAACTGTATTGTTTAGTTTCCAGAAGTCATTACAACTTCACTGAAGACCTTAGAAGATCCTGGAGCTCCTCACCAAAGACCTGAAAAGATCCTGGGGCTCCTGACCGAAGACCTGAAAAGATCCTGGGGCACCTCACTGAAGACCTGAAAAGATCCTGGGGCTCCTGACCGAAGACCTGAAAAGATCCTGGGGCTCCTGACCGAAGACCTGAAAAGATCCTGGGGCTCCTGACCGAAGACCTGAAAAGATCCTGGGGTCTCCACACTGAACTGTTTTTGGTATATAAAACCAGACGTACACTGAAAGTTGACCTCAGATGCTAAAAAATAAACTATTAGTTGTAAAACATGACCCTTGATGCGCAGGGTCCCATGTTCAGAATCTGGAGAACCTTTTACGGAACTTGGGTCTTTTCATCTGGTGATCGAACTGATGGCTAAACGTTTAAAATATAAAACATCGAGTCTGCATGATCATCAACAGTGATGCTTTCCTGTGAGCACAGCTGAACTAGAGCAGATGTTCATTGCATATCGGAGGCCATAACATGTATTTCAGTTTATTGGCTGAAGTGCAGAATTTGAGAGCTTTATAAAATACATAATGCGCTATCATTTGTCCAAAAATCCATTAAGATAAATATTTATCCAAACCAAACACGGTGCAGATTGTCGGCTCCGTTTCACACGTTTCCTGCGATTCTTTCTCTGCCTGAGACTGAACCCGGCTGTAAAGGCTGAGATCAGTGCGGTGGAGTGATGTGGTCAGCAGACTAAACAGCTTGTCAAACTCTTAACGACTTTCCCAAAGTAACAGAAACCGTGTGACCTCACCAGAGAACGCGTATCCAGCGTGGACGTTCTAGGAGCTCCATAAAGCACTTCAAGCTGAAAGTCCTGTAAATCAGACAGAGCTGACGGCTCCCAGGAGATCCGCTGAAATCTTTCATTCCAAACGCTTCTGAAGACCTGAAGCCAGCGACCACAGCAGAGCTGGTGTGGAGTTTTGTCACAGCGTAAAGCTTCGGAAAAGGAAAATTAAACATAAAACACGGAAAACATAAGCGTAAAACCTCGGCATTCGCTCTCATTCACATCTGGACTTTTCATATAGTTTGTTTTACGTTTCCATCAATAGAAACAGTAGCAGGCATCAGACACCGGAGATTTGTCCGTACTTCAGTCCATGTTAATAGACAACAGTGTACAGTCTACAAGCACATCATCAAGGGGGGGGAAGGAAAGGCGGCAAGACGGAGCACAAACGACCAAAGACACTCACAAATATCTGGGGCAGGCCTTGTGACCGGAAGGTTGCCGGTTCGATCCCCAGGGCCGAAAGTCCATGACTGAGGTGTCCTTGAGCAAGACACCTAACCCCCAACTGCTCCCCGGGCGCTGCGGATAGGGCTGCCCACTGCTCACTGCCCCCTAGTGTGTGTGTTCACTAGTGTGTATGTGGTGTTTCACTTCACGGATGGGTTAAATGCGGAGGTGGAATTTCCCCGTTTGTGGGATCAAAAAAGTATCACTTAATCTTAAATGTGAGAATTTTCTCTGTTAAAGTTACGATATCCGCTGTTTTATCTTAGTTCAGTGTGTTTTGGTCCTTTTCTTCTAAACAAGTATAAAAAATTGTTAGTGTCTCGGGGCTAGCTACATTTCCAGTTCCACCTTAAACGGTGCAGTGGTCACATTCTGGCAGGATGGGAAAATCAAACGAGAACCTGGAGAATCTCCGACTTCAGCTTCATGTCACTGAAGAATTAGGGGGGGTGATAATAAATAACTGCCCCCCTCTTTGAAGGCGTATGATCCCTAAATGTAACTAAAGCCCAGCAGTGAGGAGCTGAACTTTCCCCTCCTCTGCTGTCCCTGCAGACGGGCAGGGTCGCCTACAGAGCGGCGCTAGTAGCTGTTAATGAAGTGATGCTCTTTTATTAGAGGGGCTCATTTCAGAGGAAGATCTCAACCACTGCCCTGTAGCTCAGCTCAAAGAGGTAAGGTGACACTCGAAAACAAGGGGTAGGGGTAAAAATAATAAGTGGGGATGGGCTGAAGTTGTTTATTTTGGGTTCTCTGAGGATTTTCCACTTTGCCTTCTGCTTATTTCTCACCATCTCTTATTGGTAAACGTGTCCTGAACACACTGCAGTTCTGAGTCCTGACACAGAATTTTGTCTATATTTGTATTTAATTTAATGTTTCCGGTTCTTAAACAGTCTAATAAAAGAGAAAAACACGACCTGAGTCAACGCAGAACAGTGTTTTTTTTGTGTGTGTGATCATTTTGGTTACTAAAAGGAAAAAAAAAGTGTGCAAAAGTATTTGCCCCCTTAGTAACTCACCAAGTCAATTAAATTAGACACATTTAGACACGCTTCATTAATTGCCAGGCTTGTTGAAATTTGATAAATAAGCAGTATTTGTGACCGTATAGTTCTACAGTTCCAGACTGTAGTCCATCTGTTTCTCTGATACTCTGTTACCCTGTTCTTCAGTGGTCAGGACCCCCATGGACCCTCACAGAGCAGGTACTATTTGGGTGGTGGATCATTCTCAGCACTGCAGTAACACTGACGTGGTGCTGGTGCGAGTGGATCAGACACAGCAGTGCTGCTGGAGTTTTTAAACACTGTGTCCACTCACTGTCCACTCTATTAGACACTCCTACCTTGTCGGTCCACCTTGTAGATGTAGAGTCAGAGACGACAGCTCATCTGCTGCTGCACAGTTTGTGTTGGTCATCCTCTAGTCCTTCATCAGTGGTCACAGGACACTGTTGGCTGGATATTTTTGGTTGGTGGACTATTCACAGTCCAGCAGCGAAACTGAGGTGTTTAAAAACTCCAGCAGCACTTCTGTGTCTGATCCACTCAGACCAGCACAACACACACTAACACACCATCACCACGTCAGCATCACATCAGAGTGCAGCTATACGGTCAGTGGAGCTGATAAAGTGGACAGTGAGCGCAGAAACAAAGATGAGGTTTTTAATGTAATGGCTGTAAACCAAAAGTGTTGCTGCATCCCTCTTTAAGGAGGTGTTGCTCCTTTTGGAGGAACATCAGTTGAAGGGCTGCAGTTTTCTTCGTCTTTCTCTTGAGCATGAACAGCAATTATCATTCCATCTGGTCTAGACTCCCCTGGGGTGAGTTGGTGTTAGGTTTATAATCTCACACTCCCCGCTGCATAAACATATGAGCCCTCAGCAAACATTAATCTGCTGGACTTACATAAAATGTTAATGACTCATTCTCAGGTTCAGCATTAAAATCAACCAAAGCTTTATCATCACTGGGCACATAAACAAATTATTACTGTCGCTGTTATTAACACAGGCTGCTATCAACTGCCCTGCCAGACGGTTTGTCTCGTGAAGTGAAATCATCCTGAATCTAGTCAGTGTTTCTTATATCTGTCATTATTAGATTATCAATCCGGTTTGAGGTCAGGACTCTGTGCAGGCCAGTCAAGTTCTTCCACATCAAACTGGCTCATCCACGTCTTTATGGACCTGCTTTGTGCTCTGGTGTGCAGTCATGTTGGTGCAGGAAGGGGCCGTCCCCAAACTGTTCCCAAAGTTGGGAGCGTGAAATTGTCCAAAATCTCTTGGTGCTGAAGCTTTAAGAGTTCCTTTCACTGGAACTAAGGGGCCGAGCCCAACTCCTGAAAAACAACCCACACCATGATCCCCCCTCCACCAAACTTTACACTCGGCACAATGCAGTCAGACAAGTACCGTCTCCTGGCAACCGCCAAACCCAGACTCATCCATCGGATTCCCAGATGGAGAAGCGTGATTGGTCACTCCAGAGAACTCGTCTCCACTGCTCTAGAGTCCAGTGGCGGCACTTTACACCACTGCATTCCACGCTTTGCACTGCGCTTGGTGATGTAAGGCTTGGAAGCAGCTGCTCGGCCATGGAAACCCATTCCATGAAGCTCTCTACGCTGTTCTTGAGCTGATCTGAAGGCCACATGAAGTTTGGAGGTCTGTAGTGATTGACTCTGCAGAAAGTCGGTGACCTCTGCGCACTATGCCCCTCAGCATCCGCTGACCGCTCTGTCATTTTACGTGGCCGACCACTTCGTGGCTGAGCTGCTGTCGTTCCCAGTCTCTTCCACTTTGTTATAATCCCACTGACAGTGGACTGTGGAATATTTAGTAGTGAGGAAATTTCACGACTGGACTTGCTGCACAGGTGGCGTCCGATCACGGTACCACGCTGGAACTCACTGAGCTCCTGAGAGCGACCCATTCTTTCACTAATGTCTGTAGAAGCAGTCTGCAGGCCGAGGGGCTCGGCTTTATACACCTGTGGCCATGGAAGAGACTGGAACACCTGAACTCAGTGGTTTGGATGGAGGAGTGAAAACTTTTGGAAATATAGTGTATATCACACCATTTTTCAGTAAATCAGTGATGATGGTTTTACTTCATTTTGGCCCGGTCCCATTTCTTCTTCTCACCCCTACCCCTTGTTTTTGAGTGTTGCCCCTTGTTCCTGAGCTACAGGGCAGTGGTTGAGATCTTCCTCTGAAATGAGACCCTCTAATAAAAGAGCATCACTTCATTAACAGCTACTAGCGCCGCTCTGTAGGCGACCCTGCCCGTCTGCAGGGACAGCAGAGGAGGGGAAAGTTCAGCTCCTCACTGCTGGGCTTTAGTTACATTTAGGGATCAGACGCCTTCAAAGAGGGGGGCAGTTATTTATTATCACCCCCCCACTAATTCTTCAGTGATATGAAGCTGAAGTCAGAGATTCTCCAGATTCTAGTTTGGATTTTCCTGTTCCACCTTAAATGGAGCCGCAGTTACATTCTGGTGCTTCAGGCGTCAGAACTGCTGGACTATTTCAGGTGGAACGGGAAAGTTAGCTGCCGAGACATCAGTGTACTATTAGTGTTCTTTATGCTTGTTATGAATTAAACGACCAAAATACCCTGAAATGACATTAAACTAAGATAAAACAGTTTATTGTAATTTTAACAGAGTAAAGTCTCACATTTGTGGGTTTCTCTGGTCTCTTGTTCTCCGTCTTGCTGGTTTTTCTGTTTTTCTCATCTCTCTCTGTTTGGAGTCTCTGAAAAGCCTCCGTTTGGAGGGTCATGTAGCCCCAACACTTCGCCCCACCCCTCTATCTCAACAAGAATCAGGACCCCCACCCCTAGACGTGAACACACAAAACAGAGGGGTAGGGCTGAGGGTGAGGGGTGAAATGGGACTGGGCCTGCATATGCAAATGACTTTACACCCCAGCCCCCAGTTTTTTGGGTTTTTTTTTGGTTTCTAAGTGTAAAGAAGTTAAAACATCCTGCATATAAAACACATTTAAATATTTGTTTTATGTAACAATTAATAGATTTGGCATTTTTCTGTGTTGTGTGTTTTGCACAGGCCAAATTTTAGGCTTTGTGTGTTCCCAATGTGTTAAATTCAGTAGATAAACAGCGACTGTGTGTTAAAATGTGCAGTAGTGTGTCTCTGCAGAGGACGTGTAAACTTATTCACACTCAACGAAACATACAGCTTGACCAGGGGTGCACAAACTTTTGCACAGTATTGGCGAGTGACCTCCTTTCTCCACTCGGCTCCTGGTTCTCGCTTTAGGGCTCAACGCCATTCCGTCGCGCTCCCGTTCTGCTTTACTGTGATTCACTCTTCTCTCTGCGGAGCTTCAGGGCCCGGAAAGGGCGGAATAGAGCCGAACGGCCTTCAGCCCCTGCGCTGAGAGATGCTGGGTGGACCGAGACGTTCCACTGCGGTTCTGTAAAGTACTCAGCACTGGAACCTCAGACCACTGTGCTGTTCAGTGGCTGCTTTTACTTCTACTGGGGTCATTATCTCACTGCAGGAGCACTTTTACTGCAGGACGGTCAGAGGCTCCTCTGTTTATTCTCACTGTGAGCCGTTTATCAGTGTGCTGGTCTTGTTGTGTGCTGATATTCTCTTAGGGGGGAGGGTCGTGTGTGTGTGTGTGTGTGTGTGTGTGTGTGTGTGTGTGTGTGTGTGTGTGTGTGTGTGTGTGTGTAATCCGAGACTGTGTTTTTAGACTGACTGGAGGGACTCGCCAAGGCCTTCCTGAAAGGGGTTCCATTATTTATGGCTATTTAGTCGTCTCTATTATTTGTGGCCTTTTTTTTTTCTGGCTGACTTTTAAATATAAAATCAGCTTTTTTTGTTCTTCAGATTGATCAAACAATATGATTAAAAAGTTTTGTTTAATTTAATTTGTCGTTTTTCAGTTTTTGACACAGGATGGTGGCAGTTTTGAAAACCGCTGACGGCTCCCTGTCAGAAGCTGTGAGTAGATTAAGTGACACTTATTAGTCCCTCAAACAGGGAAACTCCACCTCCGCATTTAACCCATCCGTGCAGTGAAACACCACATACACACTAGGGGGCAGTGAGCACACTTGCCCGGAGCGGTGGGCAGCCCTATCCACGGCACCCGGGGAGCAGTTGGGGGTTAGGTGTCTTGATCAGGGACACAGTCATGTGCTGTCGGCTCTGGGGATCAAACCGGCGACGTTCCGGTCACGAGGCTGGATCCCTGACCTCCGGTCCACGACTGCCCCCACACTGTTCCAGAAGACCAGACATGCTGCTCTTAAATGGACCCGGTTGACCGAGCGTATTAGAAGAGCCCCAGCGCTGGACACGTTCCTAATCGAGCGGCTCAGTTCCAACACTGTTAGCGTAACTTCACTTTAATATTTAATTAGATTTTAAATTTAATTATTTACTTTTTGATTTAATCATGTTTATAATTTCTATTCACCTAAGAACGTTACCAGAACATTCTGGGAACAACAACAACAAAAGAACGTCCCACACAAAACATTAATAGAACGTGTGTGATGTTCTCCGAAAGTTTTAGAACCAAGATTTCTAGCTGGGTAAGTGGAAGGAATCAGCCTCAAGCACAGGCAGAAGACTTTTTTATTCTGCAAACTTTTTAACATGATAAACCAGCATTTTCAGACACTGAATCATAATGATGATAATAATAATGATAATGATAACAATAATAATGACAATAATAATAATGTTAATAATGATAATAATAATGAGAATACTGATAATCATAATAATGATACTGATAATCATAATAATGAGAATAATAATAATAATGAGAATAATAATGATAATAATAAAAAATAATAAATAATAATAACAATGATGATAATGACAACAATAATAATAATAATGTTAATAATGATACTGACAATAATATTAGTGATTATATTATTGTTGTTGTTGTTATCATCATCATTATTATTATTATTATTATTGTCATTATTATTATTGTTGTTGTTGTTATTGAATGACAGCTGTGTATGAGCGATGCTGTATTAATAAACCTGCCTTGATTTGAACAGAGGTCCTCAGACTGGAGCTGAGCTGAGAAGAGGGGTGGGATTACACACACAGCCCCACCCCCAATGCTCATTTGAGAAGAAAAAAGAGGTGTGGCCAAACAACTATGGGGGGCTGTTATTGTGTAGCCCCTCCCATTATTCCAACTGTCTCATCTTCCAGCCTGGGCTCCTCCCACTCCCCCGGCTGTGCTGCTGTCAGTGCTCGTGAGTGTGCAGTTGAGCTCTGGTGCTCCTTAGGAGATCCCTCTCTCTGCAGAATGGAGCCTGTGGACCTGCTGACCGTTCTCCTGCTGCTGCTGACCGCTGCAGTGAGTGGACACCTCACCCAGTCTCAGGACATGAGAGGTAGGCTTGTTGCTCTTGGTTGGGTCAGTTGGCGTAGCCAGTTTTAGAGCTCAGATCAGTGCTGGTGATGTTTCCACTTTAAAGGGCCTGTATCCTACATATTTATAACATATGTATATGTATTTGGTACATGTACCAAAAATGACTATAATATAATACCAATAAGACTCATGAATTCAAATTAGCTCTGCTCTGATTGGCTGCCTTGTATTGTGCTTCATTCAGAAGCAGCCTGGGATTAAACACCCCTTATAACGTCACTGAGAGGGAATGGGGCTAAACTGCTGAAGGTTGAATAGGCAGAGATAGGTTAACTGGTATATGAGTTGGTTTTTGTGACATCACAAAAATGGCAAATTCAAAACGGGCTGTTTTGGCAGTGCATATATTGATGGTATGGAGTAGAGAGTGAATAGTATGATTTGAAACATTAAGTGTTTGCATACCACATCAAACATTAATTGTTTTTGCTTTATTATTATTATTATTATTATTATTATTATTATTACTTGACTCAACATCTGAAAAAGCTGGTTGTACATTCTGAAAAGTCTTTTGCGCTTGGAGCCGATTCTTTCTGCTCACCCAGCTAGAATTATAAATTTTTTTTTGTCCTAAAAACTTAAATATATTACACACGTTCCATTAATGTTTCCCATGGGAAGTTTTGTTGTTGTTCCCAGAATGTTCATCTGGGAACGCCCCCTAAAAACGTCTCCATGTAACATTGCGCTGTTTTTGGAAGAAAACCTTGCACCTCCAAAATGGTAAATTTACAGGAGAAGGGAAAAACCTCCTTTACTTTTCATTGAAGTCAATGGAACCCGACGTTTTCCCAAGCCATTTTGGGCCATTTCTTTTGGTCAGTTCACCATGAAATTTATACACGCCATCAAACGCAACAGATATATTCAAACAATATCAAAAACTGAAAAAACGACAAAAATGGAGATAGGAGGTTTTCTTCCGACAGAAGTGATAACCTGTTGCCCTGACAACATCCTTAAAACATCTGCTGAATGTCCCAGTTAAAATCTTATGTCTTAGTTAACACGTGACCTTATATGCACATTCGTTGAAATGCTAAACGTCCTTAAAACGCTTAACGGGTGTTAGAACTTATGGGAGTTATGGGAACGTTCCCTGCCAGTTATGGGAACGTTCCCTGTAAAGAATTTGGTTTTAAAATGTGTAACGTACAGCACCAGGAGTGTGAAGTCTTGCAGTAAGTGTCTTGAGATGGTTTAGGCCTCAACACTGACTTGCAAACAGAGAAGCTGCAGTAGTTTCTGAGCCTGAGGAGATGAAATGTCCATTAATGCTGTTTGATCTCAGATTGGTGATGATTTTGTGCACTTTGGCACGAGCACTGCTTTGTCTCTGTGCTGCGGTGGGTCTGCAGAGCCGTGTGGGTTCACCTCCTGGCTCAGTTAGTGCTGGTTAATGTTTGACGGTAGATTGTCCTTCGTGGTCTTCATCACTGTGTGCTTTTGGTTCGCTGGTTAAAGCTGCTGAGTACAGAGCAGAGCAGCACGCTAGAAAACCAAGTATTTAAGTTTTCAGCACTCTTCTGTAGCACTTGTGACACAACCAGACGAATCAGACGCTTACGGTCAAAATCAAAAGGAGAGGCTTTGTTATCAAGGGCTTGAGCGAAACTCGTGGTCGTGAGGTCAAATCCGAGAAAATCCAAAGACAAAACAGTAAAATCAGATGAACCAGGCAACCGAGCAAAGGGGCAGAGACAAGCAGACAAAGTCGGAAAATCCAGGCAGACAAAACAGTAACAAGAAGACCATGATAAACGTTTAGTGGCTCTCAGTCGAAGAAGCAATACCTCACAAAGTAACTCGTCTAAAAGCCCGGGCTTTATACTAAACCTGGCTCGACACATGTAACAGGCTGTAACAGACTGAGGGGCAGGCTGTAACAGACTGAGGGGCAGGCTGTAACAGACTGAGTGAAAGGTTGTAACAGACTGAGGGGCAGGCTGTAACAGACTGAGGGGGCAGGCTGTAACAGACTGAGGGGCAGGCTGTAACAGACTGAGGGGCAGGTTGTAACAGACTGAGGGGCAGGCTGTAACAGACTGAGTGAAAGGTTGTAACAGACTGAGGGACAGGCTGTAACAGACTTAGTGAAAGGTTGTAACAGACTGAGGGGCAGGTTGTAACAGACTGAGTGAAAGGTTGTAACAGACTGAGGGGCAGGCTGTAACAGACTGAGGGGCAGGTTGTAACAGACTGAGGGGCAGGCTGTAACAGACTGAGGGGCAGGTTGTAACAGACTGAGGGGCAGGCTGTAACAGACTGAGTGAAAGGTTGTAACAGACTGAGGGACAGGCTGTAACAGACAGAGTGAAAGGTTGTAACAGACTGAGGGACAGGCTGTAACAGACTGAGTGAAGGGTTGTAACAGACTGAGGGGCAGGCTGTAACAGACTGAGGGGCAGGCTGTAACAGACTGAGGGACAGGCTGTAACAGACTGAGTGAAAGGTTGTAACAGACTGAGGGGCAGGCTGTAACAGACTGAGGGGCAGGCTGTAACAGACTGAGGGGCAGGTTGTAACAGACTGAGTGAAAGGTTGTAACAGACTGAGGGGCAGGCTGTAACAGACTGAGGGGCAGGCTGTAACAGACTGAGGGGCAGGTTGTAACAGACTGAGGGGCAGGCTGTAACAGACTGAGTGAAAGGTTGTAACAGACTGAGGGACAGGCTGTAACAGACTGAGTGAAAGGTTGTAACAGACTGAGGGGCAGGCTGTAACAGACTGAGGGACAGGCTGTAACAGACTGAGGGACAGGCTGTAACAGACTGAGTGAAAGGTTGTAACAGACTGAGTGAAAGGTTGTAACAGACTGAGGGGCAGGCTGTAACAGACTGAGGGACAGGCTGTAACAGACTGAGGGACAGGCTGTAACAGACTGAGTGAAAGGTTGTAACAGACTGAGGGGCAGGCTGTAACAGACTGAGGGACAGGCTGTAACAGACTGAGGGACAGGCTGTAACAGACTGAGTGAAAGGTTGTAACAGACTGAGTGAAAGGTTGTAACAGACTGAGGGGCAGGCTGTAACAGACTGAGGGGCAGGCTGTAACAGACTGAGGGAAAGGTTGTAACAGACTGAGGGGCAGGCTGTAACAGACTGAGGGGCAGGCTGTAACACACTGAGTGAAAATTGGTTGTAACACACTGAGTGAAAGGTTGTAACACACTGAGGGGCAGGCTGTAACAGACTGAGGGGCAGGTTGTAACACACTGTGTGAAAGGTTGTAACAGACTGAGGGGCAGGCTGTAACAGACTGAGTGAAAGGTTGGAACAGACTGAGGCGCTGGTTGTAACAGACTGAGGGGCAGGTTGTAACAGACTGAGTGTGGAAGGTTGTAACAGACTGAGGGGCAGGCTGTAACAGACTGAGTGTGGAAGGTTGTAACAGACTGAGGGGCAGGCTGTAACAGACTGAGTGAAAGGTTGTAACAGACTTAGTGAAAGGTTGTATCAGACTGAGGGGCAGGTTGTAACAGCCTGAGTGAAAGGTTATAACAGACTGAGGGGCAGGCTGTAACAGACTGAGGGGCTGGTTGTAACAGACTGAGTGAAAGGTTGTATTAGACTGAGGGGCTGGTTGTAACAGCCTGAGTGAAAGGTTATAACAGACTGAGGGGCAGGCTGTAACAGACTGAGGGGCTGGTTGTAACAGCCTGAGTGAAAGGTTATAACAGACTGAGGGGCAGGCTGTAACAGACTGAGGGGCAGGTTGTAACAGACTGAGTGAAAGGTTGTAACAGACTGAGGGGCTGGTTGTAACAGCCTGAGGGGCAGGTTGTAACAGCCTGAGGGGCAGGTTGTAACAGACTGTGTGGAAGGTTGTAACAGACTGAGAGGCTGGTCGTAACAGACTGAGGGGCTGGTTGTAACAGACTGAGTGAAAGGTTGTAACAGACTGAGGGGCTGGTTGTAACAGACTGAGGGGCAGGTTGTAACAGACTGAGGGGCAGGTTGTAACAGACTGAGAGGCTGGTTGTAACAGACTGAGGGGCTGGTTGTAACAGACTGAGTGAAAGGTTGTAACAGACTGAGGGGCTGGTTGTAACAGACTGAGGGGCTGGTTGTAGCAGTTTAAAAGGTCTCGTACACCTATGCAAAACATTAATTTGGCGCTGTTCTGTGTTGTTTTTATGTGAAGAGCCTAAATATGTAACAGTATATTCACAAAATAAATATGATTTGTGTGAAACATGGCAAACAGACTGAGGAGTGGGTTGTGATCTGAAGAAGCACTTCCTCAAAACCCTGTAAACAGGGGGAAGAAATAAAAAGCATGAACATTCAAAGAACCATTTTCATGCTTAAATGGTTCTTTGCGCAGTGAAATGCTTCTTCAGATTGATGGAGAATGTGTTGTATGTGGTTCTATATAGAACCTTTTTGAAAATGGTTCTACACACTCACCTGCTTATTTTTGGCATTAGTTATGTGGGTGTAATGTATATTTTATTGATGTGAAAATTATGTTCATTTGAGTCAAGTAATGCTGCGCTTATGTCGGTGTCTTGTGGGAAGTAGATTTGTTGTCCGTCTGTGATTGAATGACCGCAGACTGATGTGGAGAGTGAATCCTCAAAACAGCAGATGAGGCTTAAAGCCATCAGTGACACTTTAAGTAGAGGGTGGAGCAGTTCATCTTCAGCCTGTTAGAGAAGAACAATAGACAAAAGCTGTAAAAGCACCTCCTCCAACAGAGGCAGAGAGAGTGTGTGTGGGTGGCTGTGTGGCTATGTGTGTGTGTGTGTGGGTGTGTGTGTGGGAGTCTTTTAGGGCCTGTAACTTCAGTTAACACTCAGCATCTTATGACAGGGGTCACTGTGGTGATCTAACAGTGCTTAAGATGAAGTTTCATGCCCTTTTAAACTAAATCTGCAGTCACGTCTGCAGGTTCAGGGCTCTTAATCCAAATCTTGTGATGTGTCAGTACCTGAGATTTTGATACACTGAAGGTCAAAAGTTTGGAAACTGAAAAAAAGCTGTAGTGCACTGAGTTTTATTCAACGTGTTCATCATTTGCGCATCAACAATATATCACTGTCCAAATAAAAATACACCGGTCAGACGTAACATTCTGACCACCTGCTTGTTTCTACGCTCACTGTCCACTTTATCAGCTCCACTTACTGTATAGCTGCTCTCTGTAGTTCTACAGTTACAGACTGTAGTCCATCTGTTTCTCTGATACTCTGTTACCCTGTTCTTCAGTGGTCAGGACCCCCATGGACCCTCACAGAGCAGGTACTGTTTGGGTGGTGGGTCATTCTCAGCACTGCAGTAACACTGACGTGGTGGTGGTGTGTTAGTGTGTGTTGTGCTGGTATGAGTGGATCAGACACAGCAGATAGGGCTTCTCTCAGCTGTTTAATAAGGAACCCTTTGAGAAGCATCTTTCTACAGAGCGTGTTTCAGTTTCCTTCAGAAAAATGATCTAAACAGCTTTTTATGGAAGTCCAGAGAAGCCATGAGCTAGTTATAATTTTCCGGATTGTTATCTTGAGATAACAAAAGTTATTATCTTGAGTTAACAGGTTAATGATCTTGTTATCTCAAGATAGCAAGAATGTTTTCTTGACATAATGAGTTAATTATCTTTTGATTTCAAGATAAAGTTAGTCCAGAGAGGCCATGACCTGTTGACATAATTTTCTGGATTGTTATCTTGAGATAATGAGTTAATTATCTTCTTATCTTGAGATAGAAAAGGTTGTTGTTGTGAGATAACAAGTTATTTATCTCATGATCTCAAGATAAAGTTGCTCCAGAAAGGCCATAAGCTGTTGACATAATTTTCTGGATTGTTATCTTGAGATAATGAGTTAATTATCTTCTTATCTTGAGAGAAAAAGTTGTTGTCGTGAGATAACAAGTTAATTATCTCATGATCTCAAGATAACAAGATTGTTTTCTTGAGATAATGACTTAATTATCTCGTGATCTCAAGATAACAAAGTTGCTCTAGAAAGGCCATAAGCTGTTGACATAATTTTCTGGATTGTTATCTTGAGATAATGAGTTAATTATCTTCTTATCTTGAGATAGAAAAGGTTGTTGTTGTGAGATAACAAGTTATTTATCTCATGATCTCAAGATAAAGTTGCTCCAGAAAGGCCATAAGCTGTTGACATAATTTTCTGGATTGTTATCTTGAGATAATGAGTTAATTATCTTCTTATCTTGAGAGAAAAAGTTGTTGTCGTGAGATAACAAGTTAATTATCTCGTGATCTCAAGATAACAAAGTTGCTCCAGAAAGCCCATAAGCTGTTGACATAATTTTCTGGATTGTTATCTTGAGATAAGAAGCTAAGTGTCTTGTGATCTCAAGATAGCATTATTGTTGATTTCTTGAGGTAATTAGTTAATTATTTTGTGATCTCAATATAATCTTGAGATTACATGGAGCATTACGTAATGCTCCATGTCTGTGTGAACCCCTTAAACTCTGAGGGTCTGTATGAGGGTCCGCACTTCAGTTCCTCTCCCTCACACCTACATTACTTACACCATAGTCTCATAGTAGCTACAGCATAATTCATAATAGATGAATGATTCTTCAAGGGTTCCCTGGTAAAGACAATGGTTCCATATAGATCCATGAATCATGCTTAAACTTTTCTTTGCATGGTCAAACGGTTCATCAGATTGTTGGAGAACGTGTTCTATATGGTTCTACGTATCACCATGCAGGGTTCTTCCATTATTTTACAATGTCAAGCTTGTCGCAGTAGAAGAAAAGTCTGGTAGAACCATTTTAAACAAGGTTCTGTTTCTGAACCGTACACAACACATTCTCCATCAATCTGAAGAACCATTTCACTGTGCAAAGAACCATTTAAGCATCCAAAGGATTCTTTGATTGTTCATGTATTTTATTTTTTCCCCCCATTTATAGGGTTCTGGGAAAGGGCTTCTTCAGACTGATGGAGAATGTGTTGTATACGGTTCTTTATAGCACCAAAAAGGGTTCTGCTGTTGTTACAAGCTTGACATCATAACAGTAGCAAAGCCCTTTTTGGTGCTATATAGAACCATATACAACACATTCTCACAATGCAAAGAACCATTCAAGCATGCAAATGTTTCTCGAAGTGTTCATGGTTCCGTACAGAATCCTTGTCTTTACTTAAGAACCCTCGGAGAACCGTCTTTTTTAAAGAGTGTGCTCTTTCACATTTGCACCATCATTGTAATCTGGAGAGCAGTGTTGAAGAGCTGTTGAAGAATGTGGGCCGGCGTCCTGTGTGAACTCTCTCGGGGGGTTTTCTGCTATTCACACACATCATTAACAAAGACAAGCAGCAGGAAAGATTCATAAACCAGGTGACCCACCGTTCACATGACCTACAGGAGTGTCCAGGAGGGAGTGGACCAAGGGAGAGGGAGAGGAGGAGAGAAAAAGAGCAGCTTGAGGGGTTGTTTTGTTGAAGTCTATGCTGGTCTATGATGGTCTATGATGGTCTACGCTGGCTTATGCTGGTCTATTCCCGGTCTAGCTGGTCATCCCAACATATCGCGGCTCTCGGAAGAAAACCTCATATCCCCATTTTTGTCATTTTTCATTTTTGAACATAATTTGAAAATCCCTGTTGCTCTTTACATTGTGTGTAAATTTCACGATAAATGGATGAAAAGAAGCGGCTCAAAATGACTCGGAAAAAATTCTGGTTCCATTGACTTTCATTAAAAGTAGTGTAGGTTTTTTCCTTCTCCTGTGAAGTCACCATTTTGGAGATACGAGGTTTTCTTCCGACAGCAGCGACATGCTGGTTTTAGTGGTGATCAAACTTCACTGCCGCAGACCAGCATAAACTCTTAGAAATGAAGGTTCTGTGCAGGAACATTTTCTGTTCATCAATGTACAAACAGCGTAGATGTTCCCTCAAAGGTTCTTCAGTGGTTCTAAGGTCTGATTGTGGAGCTTAAATCAGGTTCTCCAGGTGAAAAGTTGGTATTTGTTCCTTTTCATAACCGAATGTTTTAAACCAGAGCAGTAGAGTAAAAGCCTGGAGGCGAGGCGAGGCGGGGCGTGTGGAGTCAGTCCAGCTTAGAACAGATCATTTCAGTGGATTATGGTTCAGTTATGTTCCCTGACTGAAGGCGCTGAGACGGAGCCTTGAGGGTCCCACCCCAGAGATGAGAGGGGAACTGAACCGGAGACGGTTTCTACCTTTCTTAGAGTGTTCCAGCATCCACAACACAATAAAGGCCAAAACAGACAAAATATAAAGGTCCTTTTCACAAGAAGTGTGTAAACACTGAGTAGAAACGGTTACAGAGAGTTACTGACCTCAGAAATACAGGCGTTCGTATCAGTTCAGCTCCTCACAGAAAGGGGTGACACTTCACCTGGTGCCAAGACTAAAATTCAAGGCTATGTCTAGAATGATTGGAGAACCAAACACACAACAATGTGGGAGTCGAAAAGCAAAATAAAGGATATACAGTGTTCCCTCGTTTATCGCGGGTGGTCCTGGAACGTAAGGGACGCTATATTATTGAAGCAGTATAGTATTATATACTATTTTATATACTATATACACTATTTTAAGGCTTTATAAACCCTCCCCCACACTAGCGCCTCAGACGGCCGATGCTGCTTCTCGTTTTCGGTGTGTATTCATCCACTGAGTAAATATGCACTATTTACTGTAAATCGTAATATTTCATGATTTATAACATTCCTTTAGTGTTAGAATGAATATTTTTCATATATTTTTATACATTTTGGGATTTTTTTAATGTAAAAATTCATCAAGTATATATATTTTCCACAGATCGAGTTCTGCAGAACATCCGCGATATATTTTTTCCATTAATATTTTTGGAAAACCCGCGATGCACTGAGTCCTCGAAAGGTGAACCGTGACGTGGCGAGGGAACACTGTAAACTCTTCTGGGAAAAAATCCTTCCCAGCTATTAGAGAACGATAACATCAGCTAATGACTACAGAGTTTTTATTTATTTTTTAACAGTATTACAAAGTTTCCATGAAAGGAAAAAAAATACAAGCTGTATAGTTACAGCACTGTGAGAGGGTTTAACCAGTTTCCCTCAGCAGTGAGTTTATCACAATATCCATTAGAATAAAGTCGTATTCATAATTCAAATAAACAGAAAAACTATAAAAAGTAACAAGAATTTCTCGGGTCCATATTTTTCCTGGACACCTTCACAGGTTCTTGCCTATCCCAGCAGTCTTCGGGCGGAAGGATATATATAATCATTATTAATTAATATTCTATACATTTTGTTTATTCAAATATTTACACTTTTCTCAGCAAATAAACACAAACTACACAAATAAACAGATTTTGAAAATGTGCCTTGGGTGCCTAAGACTTTCTCACAGTACTGCACATTCTTCACAGCTAAACAACAGAAGGGGATCCACTCTAAAATAAAAGTACAAAAAACCCATTTTAATGATTCATTAGACAGATCATTAAAATAAAAGGCTCACTGCACTAGTAGATCTCTAACGGGGCTCCATCTCTCAGTAAATACATCTTTTTGAATTCTTAAGGATGTAATTTGTTCCATTTGGCAGACATCTCATACCTTTCGGATCCATACATTATATGTGGGAGGGTCTGGATTCATCTGAGCACATTTCAGAGCTACTGTTAGTAATATTCCTAGAGGGTATTTCTTAGATCTTCCCTCTGGGTTATCCGGTATTACGCCCAGTACTGCTACTCTAGGATCTTGTGGAATATTCTGCAGAGACACTTCCTTAGGAGCGTCGAATACTTCATTCCAGAACAACTGTTACTTGGGGCACAGCCAAAATATCTAGTATGGTTTCCAATTTGTGCTCCACAATTTCTCCAACATGAACTATTATGCGTTAGACCCTTCGACACTGTTCCTGGGATTCGGAGATATCTGCCGATGACCTTCCATTTGAATTCTCTCCAGATGTTTGAATTTGTCACTAGACTGCCGCAACATGCTTTTGATGCGTTTTCCATGTTTAACATACTGGGGGGGAGAAACGCTGTGCAAAAGCTACAGCACGCTTTATATTTTATGGTCCAATATATGCATTAAGATTTGAAGGAAAGTGCTGCTTCCTTTAGGATAAATGTGGAATCTAGCCAGGGGTGTTCAGACTTCTGCATGCAGCTGTGCTCACCATGGAAGGTCTTTTCAGCTGAGAGTTTATAATAAAGCTTTAGTGCTCTGTGACCCATTTCCTCTGTGCTTCTTGCCCCAGTGATCGACCTGATGGAGCTGCGGGATGCTGGTCAGATGGTGGCAGCTGTGGAGAACGTGTCCGGAGGTTTGGGGAGTGTACAGGACCTGTTTATCACCTCCACTTTCAGGCTGCC
>NC_051237.1:27300795-27313295 GCF_015220715.1 Pygocentrus nattereri | reverse complement strand
TATTAAGTGTCCATGTCATCAAAAAAAGTTTGATGTAGTACGTAAACGGTAAGGTTCAAAACAGGCCATTCATTGCCAAATCAGTCCAGTCAGTTTATGAAAATTCAGCCCGCTTGAATTCGTCATCGTTATGATGACAGAGGGATTACAGAGTATTACTGTATGATAAAAGTGTGTTTACAGGCCCTTAATAATCATGTCAATAATCCGATCAATAATTCCGATCAAAAGTGTTTTGCTGCAACGCTGCCGCTTATTTCCGGTACCGCCGTCTGTTTTCGCACGTGCTCAGACTGAGGAAGGCGAAAGAAATCAGAGTGAGAGCTCACAGCACTGAGAGATCTGATTACTGAGCTCAAATCCAGCCTCTTTATCAGATTTATCAGATTTCCAGACCTCACTCTGATCTGAGAAATCTTAGTCAGACTCACACCGGTCAGGCAGAACATTCTGACCACCTCCTCGTTTCTACGCTCACTGTCCACTTTATCAGCTCCACTGACCGTATAGCTGCACTCTGTAGTTCTACAGTTACAGACTGTAGTCCATCTGTTTCTCTGATACTCTGTTACCCTGTTCTTCAGTGGTCAGGACCCCCATGGACCCTCACAGAGCAGGTACTGTTTGGGTGGTGGGTCATTCTCAGCACTGCACTGACACTGATGTGGTGGTGGTGTGTTAGTGTGTGTTGTGCTGGTCTGAGTGGATCAGACACAGCAGTGCTGCTGGAGGTTTTAAACACTGTGTCCACTCCCTGTCCACTCTATTAGACACTCCTACGTCGTCGGTCCACCTTGTAGATGTAAAGTCAGAGACGACAGCTCATCTGCTGCTGCACAGTTTGTGTTGGTCATCCTCTAGTCCTTCATCAGTGGTCACAGGACGCAATGCAACATAGTAAAGGAGCTCATCTGTGATCCTGAGTTTAAAGCCAGTTTTTATTCAACTTAAACTTGGAACTAAGTTGTAAATAAATCTGAAACTGAAACTTTGCTTGTGTGTAAAAAGTGATTTCAGAGCCACTCGGTTCTCCCTGATGGAAACTGTTTACCTTCAGTGTTTTGTGCTTCTGATCATTTTAATAGACGTCAGCGTCACTAATTAATGACGTTCTATTAAAAGACTGGTTTACCAAGAGAGACGCTGGAGGACTTTCACCTGAAATGAGTTCATGAAGCCAGTCTGGTTATAAAAATGATAACAGGACATCAGAGCCAGAATTACTCTTTTAGTACTTTTACTTTATACTTAAGTACATTTGAAGGAAAATACTTTAGTACTTTTACTCCAGTGGAGGTCTAATGTAAACTTTACATTGGGATATTCTAATGAGCACATTTTAGTGCGACGTCCTACTTCTTCACTCTTTACTGTTTAGAGACTGTCTGAACAGCTTGCAGTGAACAGGCTCAGCTTCATATCAGGCCTCACCTGCATTCACTGGCATGTGTTCCTCCCAGTACACAGATGTGGAGGTAAAGGGGGGATGGTGGGTGTGCAGAGGCTCAGTATCAGGGTTAAAAAACAGAGGGAGGATGGAAGTGAAGAGGAGGAGGAGGAGGAGGAGAGGTTTTCTGAATGGAGCCACAGTGCAGGCATTCTTCTCTTATCTCTTATCAGTCTCTGCTCCGGTCAGATGGCACACGGGGGCAGGCTGTCCCCTCTGTGTCTAACAGTGGTTAAAGGGCATATATCTCACGATTTTTCATGGCTGGATCTGCTGTCAGGGCCGGGAAAGTGTTTTAAAGTGTGTTTATGGTGTTTTAAGCTGTTTTTATGGTGATTTTCTAGTGTTTTAAGGTGTTTTAATATGTTTTTATAGTGTTTAAATAGTGTTTTTGCAGTGTTTTTCTAGTGTTTTTGCAGTGTTTTAAGGTGTTTTCATGGTGTTTTAAGGTGTTTTTATGGTGATTTTGTGGTGTTTTAATGTTTTTATAGTGTTTTAATAGTGTTTTTGCAGTGTTTTTCTAGTGTTTTAAGGTGTTTTCTTAGTGTTTTTATGGTGTTTTTATGGTGATTTTATAGTGTTTTAAGGTGTTAATATAGTGTTTTTACTGTGTTTTAAAGTGTTTTTGCTGCGTTTTAAGGTGCTTTTATAGTGTTTTTAAAGTGTTTTATAGTGTTTTATGGTGTTTTTACATTGTTTTACATTGAGCTTGCTTTACTATGTTGCATTGCGTCCTGTGACCACTGATGAAGGACGAGAGGATGACCAACACAAACTGTGCAGCAGCAGATGAGCTGTCATCTCTGACTTTATATCTACAAGGTGGACCGACAAGGTAGGACTGTCTGATAGAGTGGACAGTGAGTGGACACAGTGTTTAAAAACTCCAGCAGCACTGCTGTCTGATCCACTCAGACCAGCACAACACACACTAACACACCATAAAAAGCTGTTTAGATCATTTTTCTGAAGGAAACTGAAACACGCTCTGTAGAAAGATGCTTCTCAAAGGGTTCCTTATTAAACAGCTGAGAGAAGCCCTATCTGCTGTGTCTGATCCACTCGTACCAGCACAACACACACTAACACACCACCACCACGTCAGTGTTACTGCAGGGCTGAGAATGACCCCCCACCCAAACAGTACCTGCTCTGTGAGGGTCCATGGGGGTCCTGACCACTGAAGAACAGGGTAACAGAGTATCAGAGAAACAGATGGACTACAGTCTGTAACTGTAGAACTACAGAGAGCAGCTATACGGTCAGTGGAGCTGATAAAGTGGACAGTGAGCGTAGAAACGAGGAGGTGGTCAGAACGTTCTGCATGACCGGTGTATAACGCATTCTCCATCATTCTGAAGATCTGACCATGCAAAGAACCATTTAAGCATGAAATGGTTCTACATAGAATTCATGGTACTAAAAAGAAACATTCCCTTTACTAATACTTCTACTACTACTACTAATAATAATAGTAATAATAGTAATAATAAATTACTATTTTTGTCTCCATGGGTTCTATTTTGTCTGTTCTAACCTAATAAATTTCAGAAAAGCAACATATTGTGCTGCATATTGTGTACCATGAAAATGCCTTGACATATTGCGATATATGTTTTTGCCGTATCATCCACCCTTAAACGTCCCTGCAGTATTATTTGAAAAATATGTTTTCTGTCTTTTTTCCAGATGCAGAAAAATGCTCTGACTTTTGCACAATACTGTATATAATACAAATTAGGTGTTTTATTATTACTATAGACACACACACGTGTCCAGTTCACACGGAACCTGTTGATAATACACATAGTTACCTGTGTTTAATACATCTGGGACATATTATAACATGTAAATATTTAAAATGAAGAATATTCCATGTACAAGTAGAAGTAAAATTGTGTTTTAATGCTGCAGGGCTCAGTGGACTCTATAAAGCTGGCCCTGGGTGGCTCTTTGGCCAGAGCTGGACTCCTTATCGACTGTCCGTTCCAGGGAGACTCTAGTTTGCACAATGCAGGTACACAGAGCACTGAACACAACTGACGTACACTCTCTGCCACAGTGACGCTGAAAATGGGCTGCTTCTGCTTAGCGAGTGCAGAGGGGGCATCATCACAGCTTTCTTTTGGTCTCAATAAGCAGATCATCACTGCATCCATTTCCTGTATAACATCGCTGGACAGAGATCTGGTCTGTTTGCTTCCACTGCTAATGAACTCTGCATGATGTCTGATCGCTTTAATATGTAAATGACCATATTATTTAGCCCTTGTGTGGTGTTCGGCTCTGTGGGACTCATTTTAAAGGTTTATCAAGAGAAAATGATGTGGTTTATTAATATTTCAGCCTCAGATTCTTGGTCTTTGCTCATTTTCTGTGAGGAACGTATAAAATAACCCATTTTCAGAGCTTCACTCTGTTCACCCCCCACATTTATACTACACGTGTGGTGCTGGGCTGAACCCGCGGGGAGTGGAAGTGTGGAGGTGCTGTGTCCTTCACTGTGTTCTCCTCCTACATGGCCTGCTGATAGTGTGTGTGTGTGTGTGTGTGTGTGTGTGTATATCTCCTTGTCCACTTTATCAGCTCCACTGACCGTATAGCTGGACTCTGTAGTTCTACAGTTACAGACTGTAGTCCATCTGTTTCTCTGATACTCTGTTACCCTGTTCTTCAGTGGTCAGGACCCCCATGGACCCTCACAGAGCAGGTACTGTTTGGGTGGTGGGGCATTCTCAGCACTGTAGTAACACTGACGTGGTGGTGGTGTGTTAGTGTGTGTTGCGCTGGTCTGAGTGGATCAGACACAGCAGTGCTGCTGGAGTTTTTAAACACCTCAGTGTCGCTGCTGGACTGAGAACAGTCCACCAATCAAAAATATCCAGCCAACAGCGTCCTGTGGGCAGCGTCCTGTGGGCAGCGTCCTGTGACCACTGATGAAGGACCAGAGGATGACCAACACAAACTGTGCAGCAGCAGATGAGCTGTCGTCTCTGACTTTACATCTACAAGGTGGACCGACAAGGTAGGAGTGTCTAATAGAGTGGACAGTGAGTGGACACAGTGTTTAAAAACTTCAGCAGTGCTGCTGTGTCTGATCCACTTGCACCAGCGCAACACACACTAACACACACCAGTCAGTGTTACTGCAGTGCTGAGAATGACCCACCACCCAAACATTACCTGCTCTGTGAGGGTCCATGGGGGTCCTGACCACTGAAGAACAGGGTAACAGAGTATCAGAGAAACAGCTGGACTACAGTCTGAAGAAAGAACTTCACTTTTTTAGTAGCATGACAATATGCTTACATGCTGCCATCTTGTGGCAACATGAGGTGTATTTCATATTTTCATTCCAATTTTTTTCCTGATAGTCTTTATGACTAGAAAGAACAGATGTGGGTACATTCTATAAAAATTACATGTTACATATCTATGCATGTATATATGTACAGTATCTCACAGAAGTGAGTGCATCCCTCACATTTCTGTAAATATGTTATTCTGTCTTCTGATGGGACGACACTGTAGAACTGAAACTCTGATATAAGTTAAAGTGGTCAGTGTGCAGCTTGTACAGCAGAGCAGATTTACTGTCCTCTGACGTTCTGAAGCAGAGCGTGATCCCCTCCCTTCGGAAGCTGCGCCGCGTGGCAGTTTTCCAACTCGATAACGACCCCAAGCACACCTCCAAGATGACCACTGCCTTGCTGAAGGTAAAGGTGATGGATTGGCCAAGTATGTCTCCACACCTAAGCCCAGTTGAGCACCTGTGGGGGTCCTCAAGCGGAAGGAGGAGGAGCGCAAGGTGTCCAACGTCCACCAGCTCCGTGATGTCATCATGGAGGAGTGGAAGAGGATTCCAGCAGCAGCCTGTGCAGCTCTGGTGAATTCCATGCCCAAGAGGGTTCAGGCAGTGCTAGATAATAATGGTGGTCACACTAAATATCGACACTTTGAGCCCAATCTGGACACGTCCACTGTGAGGTGGACTCACTTGTGCTGCCAGCTGTTTAGACATTAATGTCTGTGTGTTGTTCTTTTCAGAGGACAGTGAATCTGCAGTGCTGTACAAGCTGCACACTGACCACTTTAACTTATATCAGAGTTTCAGTTCTACAGCGACGTCCCATCAGAAGATAATATTTACAGAAATGTGAGGGGTGCAGTCACTGCTGTGAGGACTGTATATAAACCTTGTGTTTGGCTGAACTGCTCTGCGGTTCTCTAGATGAGCTAAAGTGACGTGTGATTGTTGTGTTTGCAGTCAGCAGTGACATTAACGCCATCCTGGGTGAGTACGAAATGTGAAATCACACACAGTGAAATCTGTTTATCCGGGAACTCCGGATAATCCGACTGCTCGCCTCTCTGCTCTCATCTCTCCAGGTGATCACACCAAAGCTCTGATCGGTCAGCTGATCATCTTTAATCAGATCATGGGAGAGCTGAGAGAGGACATCAGGGAGCAGGTGAGCTAAAAACAAAGAGGAACTGAAAGAAAACGTCAGATGGGAGGTTGAAGTGATGGCCAAGGTTTTTTAATCCAAAGGTCTGTGTAGGAGACACCATCTCAGTTCCTCACACTCAGAACTGCAGAACTCACACATCAGAGTAGATACTGAATAACACTATTTTGTGTGGGTCCCTGAATAGAATAGAATAGAATAGAATAGAATAGAATAGAATAGAATAGAATAGAATAGAATAATAATTATTTAATCATTTTAAGTCATTCCTAAAAAAAATCTTAGTAATAGCAAATAATTCATAGTAGTTACTGAATAATTCATTCATAGTAGTTACTGAATAATTCATTCATAGTAGGTACTGAATAATTCATTCATAGTAGGTACTGAATAATTCATAGTAGATATTGAATAATTCATAGTAGTTACTGAATAATTCATTCATAGTAGGTACTGAATAATTCATAGTAGATATTGAATAATTCATAGTAGTTACTGAATAATTCATTCATAGTAGGTACTGAATAATTCATAGTAGATATTGAATAATTTGTACTAGATACTGAATAATTCATAGTAGATCCTGAATAATTCATAGTAGGTACTGAATAATTCATTCATAGTAGGTACTGAATAATTCATAGTAGTTACTGAATAATTCATTCATAGTAGGTACTGAATAATTCATAGTAGATATTGAATAATTCATAGTAGTTACTGAATAATTCATTCATAGTAGGTACTGAATAATTCATAGTAGATATTGAATAATTTGTACTAGATACTGAATAATTCATAGTAGATCCTGAATAATTCATAGTAGGTACTGAATAATTCATTCATAGTAGGTACTGAATAATTCATAGTAGGTACTGAATAATTCATAGTAGATCCTGAATAATTCATAGTCGATGCTCAGTAATTCATAGGAGGTACTAAATAATTCAGAGTAGGTACTGAATAATTCATAGTAGATCCTGAATAATTCATAGTCGATTCTCAGTAATTCATAGGAGGTACTAAATAATTCAGAGTAGTTACTGAATAATTCATAGTAAATACTGAGTAAAATATTTAGTTTAGTTAAATTAAACAGTTAGTAAATCATTCATAGTAGATTCTATTTAATAGAATTGAATAATTAAAGTAAATTAATACTGTATAGCAGTAAAGAAATTGTTCTAAACAGATAAAAGGGAGGAAAAAGACAAAAATGATTAAATGTGGGTGATGGCGTGTTTCTTTGCTTCATCTGTATTGCTGGACTATCATGTAATACGATATTTGATGTCCTTCACAGACGAAGGAGATGTCTCTGATCAGAAACACCATCCTGGAATGCCAAGTGTGTGGTGAGTGATGGAGCAGGAGATATGGTGGAGATGCTGTATAATGAAGGGCGAGATGGACGGAGACGTTAAAGCAGAAAGTAGGGCACAACTGCTCGAACGGGTCACCTGGTCATTTGTTAAGCAACGTCAAGAGTTCATTTAGACATTAAAGAGCCCGGAGACGTCGACAGAGAAGCTTGCATTTGTGATATAACACAAACGTCAGCGGTGAGGAAGCAGGGAATTAGACAGAAGAAGGTGTTTTCACTAAACGGTGGGCTAGGTGTCTGATCTCTCGCTTGTTTTTATTTAACAGAATCGTCATATACGGGGATTTAAACTCTGCAGGTGTTGCAGTAAAACTCTCATTTCATCGTTAAAACTGGGCTGGAAAAAAAAGGCTTAAGAATCAGATTCCTTTATTGATCCCAGAGGGAAATTGCAGTTGATACAGTTGCAACCATTTATGTAAAAGAATAAACACTTTAATAATTTAAAACAAAAGAGAGAAATTTGCAGTATGTACACGAGATTTAAGCTCTCATGAAGACATAAATCTTAGCCTGGAAAAGGATGGATGCCCACTCCAGGTAAGGGGAGAGGACCTGCCCCAGGTGGAGGAGTGTAAGTATCTCGGGGTCTCGTTCACGAGTGATGGGAAGAGGGATGGTGAGATCGGCCGCAGGCTGGGACAGGCGGCAGCAGTGATGTGGTCACTGTACCGGACTGTAGTGGTGAAGAGGAGCTGAGCCATAAGGCCAAGCTCTCTGTTTACCGGTCAGTCTACATCCCGACCCTCACCTGTGGTCATGAGCTGTGGGGAATGACCAAAAGAATGAGATCATACACAGAGAGTCAGTTCTGTAAAGAGCGGCTGATTACAGCACACAGTGTTAACAGAGAGCAGCAGAGACTCCAGCAGGTCCAGTTATTACAGACTAACCAAAAGAGAGGAACCAGAAAGGTAACAGAGCCAGGAGGCTCCCTGAGACGGCAGCGCCCCTCAACTCCACTGTCAACAAACCTGAGTGAGTGAGTGAGTGAGTGAGTGAGTGAGTGAGTGAGTGAGTGAGTGAGTGAGTGAGTGAGTGTTGACGGCACCAACACTCCCAGTTTACCTCTAAACAAGTGGGATTTAGACTTAAAGGCTTAGGCTGTGGCTGAATCCTGAAAACTGAAGATCCAGAGCTGTAGGCGTATGTGATATCATTTCCGTTATGAATGTTACGAATCAGAATCTCACTCTTTCTGCTCTCTCTCCCTCTCTCACTCTTTTTGCTCTCTCTCCCTCTCTCACTCTTTCTGCTCTCTCTCCCTCTCTCACTCTTTTTGCTCTCTCTCCCTCTCTCACTCTTTCTGCTCTCTCTCCCTCTCTCACTCTTTCTGCTCTCTCTCCCTCTCTCACTCTTTCTGCTCTCTCTCCCTCTCTCACTCTTTCTGCTCTCTCTCCCTCTCTCACTCTTTCTGCTCTCTCTCCCTCTCTCACTCTTTTTGCTCTCTCTCCCTCTCTCACTCTTTTTGCTCTCTCTCCCTCTCTCACTCTTTCTGCTCTCTCTCCCTCTCTCACTCTTTCTGCTCTCTCTCCCTCTCTCACTCTTTCTGCTCTCTCTCCCTCTCTCACTCTTTCTGCTCTCTCTCCCTCTCTCACTCTTTATGCTCTCTCTCCCTCTCTCACTCTTTCTGCTCTCTCTCCCTCTCTCACTCTTTATGCTCTCTCTCCCTCTCTCACTCTTTATGCTCTCTCTCCCTCTCTCACTCACTCAAACATACTCCCTCTCTCACTCTTTTTGCTCTCTCTCCCTCTCTCACTCTTTATGCTCTCTCTCCCTCTCTCACTCTTTATGCTCTCCCTCCCTCTCTCACTCACTCAAACATACTCCCTCTCTCTCTCCCTTTCTCTTGTTCTCTCCCTCTCTGTTTCTCTCTCTCTCTCTATTTCTCTCTCTCTTGTTCTCTCCCTCTCTGTTTCTCTCTCTCTCTCTATTTCTCTCTCTCTTGTTCTCTCTCTGTTTCTCTCTTGTTCTCTCTCTCTCTCTCTCTCTCTCTCTCTCTCTATTTCTCTCTTTGTCTCTCTCTATTTCTCTCTCTCTTGTTCTCTCCCTCTCTGTTTCTCTCTCTCTCTCTATTTCTCTCTCTCTTGTTCTCTCTCTGTTTCTCTCTTTGTCTCTCTCTGTTTCTCTCTCTCTCTTCTTCTCTGTTTCTCTCTCTTCTTCTCTCTCTCTCTCTTCTTCTCTCTCTCATTGTCTCTCTCTCTCTCTATCTCTCTTGTTCTCTCTCTCTGTTTCTCTCTTGTTCTCTCTCTTGTTCTCTCTCTTTCTCTCTCTCTCTCTCTCTCTCTCTCCTTCTTTCTCTCTCTCCTTCTCTCTCTCTCTCTCTCTCTCTCTCTCTCTCTCTCTCTCTCTCTCAGGTTTCCATGAGCCCCAGTCCCGCTGTATCCCGAGCCCCTGCTATAAAGGTGTGTCCTGTATGGAGGTGATGGAATATCCGGGATATCGCTGCGGCCCATGTCCAGAAGGCATGACCGGCAATGGGACGCACTGCCAGGACATTGACGAGGTGCTTTTGGTTATTTAATTTCAGTTTAACGTTTAGTTATTCAAATATTGAAATTATGATGCGTTTCAGTGGTTTTTAATTCTGTGTAGTAAAGAGCCAATTTCATGGAAAAGGTACCGTTCACTCAACCAACCTGCTTAAACAGCACGATTTCAGTTCATCACGGTTGTGATGATGAAACCACAGCATATCCACAGTTATTAATAACCTGCACTTTGTTGCACATTTAAGCCTGAATTTCATCAAAATACATATATTACATATATCAACCTTTTCAGCCTACAGCGATTTCATCCCACCCATTCGTGCTGAAGTTATAAGAGCTGCTGCAGCCAAACTGCTTTATCAATGAGGCACAGCCAATCAGAACAGAGTTCATTTACATATATCAATCTGAAAGGCACGGTAACAGAAACTACCGGTTTAAGACATGGAGAGAGGTTGGAAAATGGTCATATTGGCATATAAAACCACGTAAATATTAGTGGGAAAAAGTTTTAGTTTGACGGTATGTGATACAGCATTTCTTCAGTTCTCTAATTAATATTTCTATTTCCTGATCTTCAAATGTATTACATTTTTCACAGCTCATTGTATTTATTATTATTAATAGTAGTAGTTGTAGTATTTTATTTTATTACTTTTGGCATATCCATATTCGGTCTAGGCTTATATGTATTACTGTATTTATATTTCAAATGTTATAGCTTTGTGTAAATTTTATATCCATACACAATTTGTCTATTTAATCTATTATTATTATTATTTATATACATTTAGATTTTAGTGATAATTCAATCTCTCTCTCTCTCTCTCTCTCTCTCGCTCTCTCGCTCTCTCTCGCTCTCTCTGTCTCACTCTCTCTCTCTCTCTGTCTCGCTGTCTCTCTCTCTCTCTCGTTCTCTCGCTCACTTGCTCTCTCGCCCTCTCTCTCTGTCTCTCTCGCTCTCTCTCTCTGTCTCTCTCGCTCTCTCTCTCTCTGTCTGTCTGTCTGTCTCTCTGTCTCTCTCTCTCTCTTGTTCACTCGCGCTCTCTCTCTCTCTCTCTCTCTCTCTGTCTCCTCTCTCTCTCTCTTTCTCCTCTCTCTCTCTCTCTCTCTCTCTCTCTCTGTCTCCTCTCTCTCTCTCTCTCTCTCTCTCTCTCAGTGTTCTGCAGAGCCGTGTTTTTCCTCTCAGGCCTGTGTGAACACAGCTAAAGGTTTCCGCTGTGATCCGTGTCCTGCAGGCTTTTCGGGCCCCGTCCTAAGCGGAGTCGGTCTGGAATTCGCCAAAAAACACAAACAGGTTGGTCTTCCGCCCCTCACTGATGAAGAGGATGATGATCAGTCGAGGGTGCAGCTGATTAGGATTTTGTGTTTTTCAGGAATGTGTGGATATTGATGAATGTGCAGACCAGACTGGCGCCTGCGTGCCCAACTCGGTCTGCATCAACACAGCGGTGAGTAAAAGTCCTTATGTACAGCGTCTCTGGGACAGAGCATGAGATCACATGCTGCCTCTGTCAGTTTAGAAGAGCTTGTATCCCACGCTGTCCAAAAGTTTGTGGACACACTAGATTTGATTGAACATTGATGTTGGACGGTCAGCTCTGGATCACTCCAACTCATCCCAAAGGTGTTGGACGGAGCTCCATCACTCCAGTTTGACTGCTCCACAGCCCAGTGCTGGGGGGCTTTATACCCTTCAAGCCCCTTAGGCATTAGGCATGGTTTTCTCCAGCTCGTCCAATTCTGGTGGCTTTTCAATCTGTCTGGATACTTTTGAAGAGAGATCTCAGGAAATCATTGTTAGATTAAATATGATACAGTGATGTCTCTGTCCGCGTTCTCTGTTCCTCAGGGCTCGTTCCGGTGTGGTCAGTGTAAGGCGGGTTTTGTGGGGAATCAGACCACAGGCTGTTTCCTGAGGAGAACCTGCGCTCTGCTGGGCTTCAGCCCCTGCGATGTCAACGCCCACTGTGTGATGGAGCACGGCTCTGACATCCTCTGCATGGTCAGAACACAGAGTCTACCTCAATATCAGATCAGAGAGTACTGACTATCTAGAACAGTGCAGTACTGTTCTACCCTACAGTCTAATAGACATAATGTACTGTTATTATACAAGTTAGTTCCGGCCACGCGAGCTGATTGGTTGAGAAGCGCTCTAACCGCGGTTTTTCATAACGACAGAATTCTGTTGATGATGCGTCCTACTATTGAGGAAATTATGTAGGTTTTAATCTGGAAAATTCAACGTGTTCCTTTTTCAGTGCGCTAGAGTGAGCCTGCACTGCAAATCCATATGTTTGGGTTTTTAACACTCTTCTTTAACACTTTGTAAACACATGGAAATGTTTAATTAAGTATTATAGTCCGTTCCGGCCACGCAAGCTGATTGGTTATCACTCCGCTGACACGCTGTTGCTAAGCAACGACTCCAACAGCTGTAGGAGACGCTCGAGCCGTCTGAACGTTTTTACTTTGCCACAAACCCAAAACAGACCCTGTTAAGATCACATCTGACCGACAGCCGATTTGGTCCAGCTCTGAAGATGAGATGACCCTAAATTCCCAAACTGTCGTCAACATTGAGCAGCTTTTCAGTCGGCAGCTGTGACAGAAGAACAGCTGAACAACCTGGAATCAGCCAGAAATGAACCCAACACCATTCGCCAAACTAAACGGGCTGTAAGAAGCTTTACAGACCGGCTGGAACA
>NC_051237.1:27223295-27295795 GCF_015220715.1 Pygocentrus nattereri | reverse complement strand
TCGTGCCACTTCAGCTTGATAATGTGCCCCTTTGTAAATCTGTACATTTTCAAATAGTCCATGTTTGGCCTAAAGCTGGTTAGTGTTTAGTGATCAATGGTAATTATAGTAATTATACCATCTGCTGCTACATTTGCCTTAAAGGTGCAGTGTGTAAGATTTGGGGGGATCTATCGGTAGAAATGGACTATAGTAAACAAACCCATGTTTTCACGAGTGTGTGATCACCTGTAACTATGAATCGCTGTGTTTTCGACAGCTTAGAATGAGCCCTTCACATCCGCATAGGGAGCGCCGCCTCTTCCAATAGACGCTGTGTTGTGCCACCGTTTTCATACAGTAGCCCTGAACAGATAAACCAAACACTGCCTCTAGAGGGCGCCTTTCTTGTTATGATACTGAAGCAGCAGCTTGAATTTTGTGCCGCTGTGGCTCCGTTTGAAAGACGGAGAAAGAAGGTGGTTGCTGACCATTTTATGTTGTGAGAAGAACCGGATTTTGACAAACGGAGGACCAAACTTATTATTTAGCACAAGGTGTGTTAAATAATGTGAATCCTCTGCGTCAAAGAAGTGACAACGTGAAGCGAATCAGGACAGGCAAGAGCAGAGAACCTGATCGCCGCTGTCGGTTCTACTAGGCACTTGGAAAGGGAGGGGTGAGGGAGGGGAGCTTTACTTAAGACTGTAATCTTTGTGGTTTTAGTTATGTGAGTTGTATTTGGACTGTTTTTAGGATAACTGTCGGTTGGTGTCCAATAAGGATCAGCAGAACTCAGACACAGACTCTTTCGGGGATGCCTGTGATAACTGCCCCAATGCCCCTAACGCTGACCAACTGGACACTGACGGCAACGGAGCGGGAGACATCTGTGACAACGACATTGATGGAGACGGTACGGTCAGCGCTGTTCATTCCATCAGACTTTTTGTGGTGAAGGTAGCTCGCGGTGGGTGATCCACGATGTACCCCCTGCAGGCCCATCTCTGCTGCTCCATGTGAAATGGTAGGGAGTTACAGTACAAAGCAGGATAAGCACTGGCATGTCGTCGGGTGACCAGTTTTCTGGGGACAGTCCTTGTTTTCGGTGTCCTGACCCCGGCTGGAGCTGTCCCCAGAAATGTCCCCATTTGATTTTGTGATCCATTTTTTTATTATTATCCACTTAAAGAAAGAAATGCCCCCAGTTTTAGCTTTAAATTAAAAACTCACTCTAAAGTCCTAAGAAAGACCTGCAGACGGGCAGAAGGGCAGACGTCTCACATCGTGCTTGTTTCGGCCAGCATGGGGGCTGCCGACGCTGTCTACTGACCACTTCTACCACCAGCTCACCTGGTTTTAGAGAAAAGTGCTGTGTAAAAGTTTGACGTTTTTCCTCCATTTCGCTCCTATGCTTGGATTTAGCTTAATAACGGAAAATTAACAGTTAATACACCTTCAAATAGCATACACGAGAACACAATGCAGGTTTTCTTAAGGCAATTTTAAGATTATCTAAAGAGAATATTTGAGAACTTGCCGTTTAGAACATTCCCAAATAGTTTTCTTTAGTGAATGCTGGACCGCTGGACCGCTGGACCGGCCCCTCATCACCCTCCGCACAAAAAATAAACCTGACGGGACAGAACCAGATACCACGTAGTGGCAGTAATAGCTGTTAGATCATAAATAAATAACGTCAAGTCAAAGTCAAAGTGTATTTATACCGTTTATTTTACAACAGGTGTTGTCACAAAGCAGCTTTACAGAAAAATTTGGGTCCGAGCCCCCATGAGTGTCACCGGTGGCGACGGTGGCAGGGAAAAACGCTCTAAGATGGCAAACAGTGTTAGTATAAAGTATTTATAGTAGAAAATGGGGAAAAACGGGCGGAGCAATGGTTCAATAGATAGTTTGAGTTTATGCAGCAGCAGCAGGAGGGTCAGTTCATGATGGTGAGGTTTGCACAGTGTTCTATAGCATGAAGCTCTATGGTGGTCAAGCCGGTCCAGAAGCCTGGCGACCCATTGCACCGAATCGAGGCAGAGAAGCAACAGCATCAGACGCACAGGATGGATATGGGTTCCCGCCCACTCCCCATCCTACTGCCCAAATCAAATTAAAATCCTTCAACAAATGCATTAGTTTAACTTTCCATTCTGTGCTGTTCTCCAGCTGTGCAGCGAGCCGTCGCCTGTTTAAACCGTTTAAAGCTCCTTTTCTGCACGTCTGGAACATCTGGAACAGGACAGAGCATAAAGATTTTTGGCCAAACAAATGAAACATAATCTTGGCTACACTAAACTGACCTCTCCTGAATCGATTTGCTGTTAATGTCCTGTTTGTCTCACATGGACCTCAGTGCTGAGTGGGTAATTCCAGCATCCCGGCTTACAAAACTACGTGAGGTGGGGAAAGTATTGAAGTAAGAAGTAAAGCTAAAGGAGGAAAAACAGGTAAAGGCTGTTAAGAGTGAGAGGCAGACGCATATGAATTTGAGCGACATCCCATTCTTAATCCATAGGGTTTAATATGATGTCGGCCCACCCTTTGCAGCTATAACAGCTTCAGCTCTTCTAGGAAGGCTTTCCACAAGGGTTAGGAGTGTTTATGGGAATTTTTGGCTGTTCTTCCAGAAGCACATTTGTGAGGTCAGACGCTGATGTTGGACGAGAAGGTCTGGCTCACAGTCTCCACTCTAATTCATCCCAAAGGTGTTCTATGGGGTTGAGGTCAGGACTCTGTGCAGGCCAGTCAAGTTCCTCCACACCAAACTGGCTCATCCGTGTCTTTATGGACCTGCTTTGTGCACTGGTGTGCAGTCATGTTGGAGCAGGAAGGGGCCGTCCCCAAACTGTTCCCACAAAGTTGGGAACGTGAAATTGTCCAAAATCTCTTGGTGCTGAAGCTTTAAGAGTTCCTTTCACTGGAACTAAGGGGCCGAGCCCAACTCCTGAAAAACAACCCCACACCATGATCCCCCCTCCACCAAACTTTACACTCGGCACAATGCAGTCAGACAAGTACCGTCTCCTGGCAACCGTCAAACCCAGACTCGTCCATCAGATTTCCCGATGGAGAAGCGTGATTGGTCACTCCAGAGAACACGTCTCCACTGCTCTAGAGTCCAGTGGCGGCGCTTTACTCCACTGCATTCCACGCTTTGCATTGCGCTTGGTGATGTAAGGCTTGGATGCAGCTGCTCGGCCATGGAAACCCATTCCATGAAGCTCTCTACGCTGTTCTTGAGCTGATCTGAAGGCCACATGAAGTTTGGAGGTCTGTAGTGATTGACTCCGCAGAAAGTCGGTGACCTCTGCGCACTATGCCCCTCAGCATCCGCTGACCGCTCTGTCATTTTACGTGGCCGACCACTTCGTGGCTGAGCTGCTGTCGTTCCCAATCACTTCCACTGTGTTATAATCCCACTGACAGTGGACTGTGGAATATTTAGTAGTGAGGAAATTTCACGACTGGACTTGCTGCACAGGTGGCGTCCGATCACGGCACCACGCTGGAATTCACTGAGCTCCTGAGAGCGACCCATTCTTTCACTAATGTCTGTAGAAGCAGTCTGCAGGCCGAGGGGCTCGGCTTTATACACCTGTGGCCATGGAAGTGACTGGAACACGTGAACTCAGTGGTTTGGATGGAGGAGTGAAAACTTTTGGCAATATAGTGTATTTAGAAAATGATATCTGGACCCAACCAACATTATCAACAGAGTTCCATTGAGTTCCAACAAATATTTCAAGCTCTCTTTAGGAATCATCCACCTCCTTGATCCTATTCTGCAGGAATCCCTAACATGCTGGATAACTGTCCGAAAATCCCCAACCCCATGCAGACGGACCGTGATGGAGACGGAGTGGGAGATGTGTGTGACACCTGCCCTGAGGTCAATGACCCCACACAGGTCAGAAATAAACTAATACTGTAAATGTGTATGTAGAGCAAAAATCAGAGACCGCCCTTCCAATCATACCAGCCATGATTAGTTTATTAATAAACACATACTAAACTGAACATTACACAGAAACCTGAAGATCTAGATATAACATAAGTTTGAGTGTCAGTGTCTTTATTCCAGCTTCCGTTCTTCTCAGGAGACTCACTTTCAGCTCCTCAAAGAACCTGCAGACACGCCTCCAAAGCTCAGTCTGAGAAGCTGGTTGATGATTTTCTGAAGTGATCAAACCCGTTCAGTGGTGTTGAGGTCTGGACTCTGGGGCGGTCAGTCCATCGTCCAGCTTCTTTGTTTGATGTGTCTGTCTCCTTTTCTCAGTGAGGTTCTTCTTGATCAGAAACACGTCCTTTCAGACCCACAGCGCTGAGTGGTCTTCTCACAGTGGAAGGATGGACAGAAACACCTGTGGATGTTCTCAGATCTGAAGCAGCTTGATCTTCTCCTCTCTCTCAGAGATCAAAGCTTTCAGCGCTGTTTATCTGATGGGGGCGGTTTTGGTGTCTACCAGCTCTTCCAGGTGGTTGTTAGGAGCCCCATTTTATCTGTAGCTTTTCATCCTCCAGTTTTGGAAACTCCTTTTTTTCATTTGACTCTCTTCTTTATTATGTAAGTGGATAATCTTAAATCTAATCTCTTCAGAACGATCTGAAAAATGAGTAACTTGTATACTTTAGTAAAGAAATTGGTTCTGTATAGAACCATTAACCCCCAAAGAGCACTTTGCATGATTAAACGGTCCTTTGCATCATGAAATGGTTCTTTAGACTGATGGAGAATGTGCTACAGAGAGTATTGAAAATGGTTCTGTATAGCACCCAAGAGGGTTCCTCTGTTGCTACAATGTCAAGTTTGTCACAATAAAAGAACCCTTTTGTCTGCTATATAGAACCCTTACCAAAAAGCTTCTATGTAGAACCGTGTATAGCATATTTTCCATCAGTCTGATGACCCATTTCACGATGCAAAGAACCCTTTAATCGTGCAAAGGGTTCTTTGGGTGTTCCTGGTTCTATATAGAACCGTTTTCTTTACTAAGGAAACCTTGAAGAATCATAATTTATAAGAGTGTGCTTTTAAGGCTGCTGGACTGGAAGGTGGTCTCTGAGTTTTGCACAGTTCTGTAGTTTGGAATCATTCAAAGGAAGGAACACGTTTCAGATCATGGGATGTTTATAGGAATATAATACTGACTGAGTGAAACTGGATTTAAACCAGAACCTTAGGACGTGTGACGATAAGAGATTCAAGCATCTGCTTCCTTTTTCTTCTGTCCCCTTCCGCACATGTAACATTTAACAGCCCAGGCATTTGCAGAACTGGCATCTAAGCACAAATACATTCTCATTGCTAGTTTATTACAGTTACTTTCTTCTGTCGCCACTGATTAGTGATTCACTGGCATACAAACCACTCGCTAATACTCTGTCTTGTTTTTAGTCGGATACTGACAATGACTTGGTGGGAGACATATGTGACACAAACCAGGACAGGTGAGTAAAAGGCATTTCAGTGTTTGGTTGCTGTTTGAAAGGCTCATATCGTCAAGAACCACAATTTTATTTGATGTACTTTGTAAAAGTTTACTGAAGTTTCACAGTGTACCAGTCAGTCAGTCAGTCAGTCAGTCAGTCAGTCAGTCAGTCAGTCAGTCAGTCATTCAACCAATCAAACATACAACCAACCAACCAACAAAATCAATTAACCAATAAATCAGTCAATCAATCAATCAATCAATCAATCAATCAATCAATCAATCAATCAATCAATCAAGCAACCAACCAACCAACCAACCAACCAACCAATCAAACATACAACCAACCAATCAATCAATCAGTCAATCGACCAATTTAATAATATTAATTTAATAATAAGAAGGTACCAATAAACCCTGAAATCAATAAACGATAAAAATTACAATATAACAAGTAACAGAGCAGATAAGGATTAAAATAAATAAAAAAAAATATGTAAGACAATAAATGAACAATAATAACAAATAAATACAAATATATACTAATAAATACTAATAAAAGAAATAAAAAAATAAAAAATGACCAAAAGTAAAGAGATAAAAAAAGTGAAAAACTATAAGTAAAAACAGCTAAAACATACCAGAAGTCATATTAAAAATGAAGTAGAATCAGATGAAGCCGTTGCCCTCAATGTACTTCCGAGTCAAAATAAAGGTTGATTGATTGATTTATTGATTGATTGATTGATTGATTGATTGATATAGAACACAACAGCACAATATAACGCAAACATGAAACCTGTATATGCATATGAACAGCAGGGAACACCCTGTTTAATGCTAAGGGATAAAGAGAGGTTCATCACAACACAAACTTTATGACTGGACAGGAAAAAAAACAGCAGTACAATCAATACAAGAGAGATGTAGAACATAAGCCGTTTAAATGATGTGTAATATGGGCCAAAGTCTCCGAACGCTCAGATATGAATGCGTGTGAATCACTGCTTTTACACTGCGTCCCACTGTCTGTCTGCAGTGATGGCGACGGCCTCCAGGACTCGAGAGATAACTGCCCTGAAGTCCCCAACAGCTCTCAGCTCGACTCAGACCTCGACGGTGCTGGAGATGAGTGTGATGATGATGATGATAATGATGGAGTTCCAGATATCCTTCCTCCAGGCCCTGATAACTGCAGACTCATTCCAAACCCCAGCCAGAAAGATTCAGACGGTATGATGCGCTGAGTGGAAAAACGTGCAGGGATACGGGCAGTCGTAGGCAAACGTTTGACCACCGCTGGTCACATTACGTTTGGGTCATTTTCTAAGTGAAAATAAGTTAGAAAACACACTTAAATACGGGATTTTTCTGCTCAGTTTAGTGCACAATTTCTGTTAGTTTAAATGTGCCATGCTTTCATGCAGGCCACATTTTACGTTTTATTTCTGCTGTTAAATTCAGTAAATCAACTATAATTGTGCATTAAAATGTGCAGCATGTGCAGAGGTGTGTCTCTGAAGAGGATGTGTTCACTTACTTACGCTCAGCAAATCAACACAGCATGGAATTTCAGCCAGGAGTGCCCAAACCCCTGCACACGACTATATTTACTATATAGCAGAGCCAAATATTTCAATGTCCATTTTACCCTCTTGGCTGTATCATGGATGTGTCTCAGTCTGTGCTGATGTGCTAATATAGGCTGAATAAATAATGTATAAAGAAAAACTCAGACTGACTTCGTTCTGCTTTCAGCTTCAGCTCAGCTACAGCCGCTTTTCTCGCATCTCCAGCAGGAAACTTTTCCTCAAAAGTAGAAGTTTCTTGTAAAACGTCTGATGAATACGTTTAATCTGCAACCAGAAACTGACAAACACTGAAAAGTCACAAAGCTGAAGTTTCTTCTCATTCGCCAGCTTCTTGTTCTAGATTTCACGTTCCACCTTAAATGGTGCAGTGGATATATTCTGGCACCTCAGGCACCATTTAAGGTGGAACAGGAAAATTAGAACATGAAGCTGGCGAATGAGAAGAAACTTCAGCTTCGTGACTTTTCAGTGTTTGAGTTTCTCTTTGCAGATTAAACGTATCAGGAAACCAGCTGGAGTGACTATAAACACTAATCAGTCCATTCGTCTCCAGATTATCGACGTCCGTCTTAAATCTCTCTCTTTGCCGTTTCGTAGCTACTAGCTGGGCGAGACTGTTGTCTGTGTTGCTATGGCGACCAGCCGTCTGCGCTGATCTTCAGGGTTAAAGGGTGAATCAGCAGTTCTACATTAACTCCAGCGTTTAAGACCATTTACTGTTAAACTGTGTTGAAGGATCAGCAGAGCTTTATTTTACTGTAGAGGAGGATTATTTTATTATTACCTACTGATCTGATTCAGCTGTGGAGCCGCGACAGGGCAGTAAAAGAGCCACGTGTTGCCGACCTCTGACATAAGGGCTAACGTACCTATTGCATATGTCCATGTGTGCATGCACATAACAACAAATAACCAACGTTTCAAAAGGTGTGTCTGTTTATTTGTCCAAAAGTTTGTAGACAGCAGCTCTTCCAGGGTTTCTTCTGAAATGAACGGTATTAATAGAGTTTGAGCTGCAGTAACAGCCTCGACTCTAGATGTTGGAACATTGCTGTGAGGATCTCATTGCATTCAGCCACAATAGCATTGGTGAGGTCAGGTACTGAGTGCTTGAATCTCTGTGCGGGGGTCATTAAGGGTTTTGTTATTTCTTTTCCGTTCAGGTGATGGTGTTGGTGATGTGTGTGAGACTGACTTTGACAATGATAAAGTGAATGACCTGGTGGACGTTTGCCCTGAAAGTGCTGAGGTCACCATGACGGACTTCAGAGCCTTCCAGACGGTCATCCTGGACCCAGAGGGCGATGCGCAGATCGACCCCAACTGGGTGGTGCTCAATCAGGTGACCACTTTGGCGCAATTAGTCAGTTGTAAAGTTGGAAAAGTTTTACTGAATGCTGTTAAAAACCCCTTTCAACACTGGATAGCACCAAAAAGAGTTCTTCTGTGGTTACAAGCTCATGCTGTAACAATGGAAGAGGCCCTTTTGGTGCTATATAGAACCTTTTTCGAAAAAGGCTCTATGTAGAACCATAAACAGCACATTCTCTATCAATGTGAAGACCCCTTTCACGATGCAAAGAACCATTTAATCATGCAAAGGGTTGGTTGAGTGGTCATGGTTCTATGTAGAACCATTTTTTAAAATAAGGAACCTTTGAAGAACCTTTTTTTAGAGTGAAAATAATGAGATATCAACACGCAAGAAATAAATGAATTCCCCTCGTCTGTCCTCACACTGCAAAAATGGTATCTTATCAAGTAAGATTATCTTAAAAATAGTCGATTAATCTAAAATCTCTCCTGTTGAGATTTTGTAAGCTTAAATTTAAGATTTTTAGAAGATTATCCAGCTTATTTCTATACATTTTTACTTATTTTAAGTAATTTTATTAAGTAAAATTATCTCACTGTATTGGCAGATAATTTTGCTCTTTGTTCAAAATGAGCTTGAAACCAGCAAAGCGATTTGCAAGTCCAGTGAGAGAATTTTCCTTACTAAAATTCCCTAAAACAAGTGAATAATGCCTAGAAATAAGTTGGATAATCTTAAAATGAGTGTACAATCATCTCAAACTGGGAGATATTGGATCTATTGACTAGATTTCAGATCATTTCAATGGATAAGATCCCACTTTTGCAGTGCAGAGTCCCCTTTCACACAAGTACAAAGGAAAATGAATTTGATATTAAAGCCAATTTTGCAACGGTTGCTGTAAAAGAATGCATGTGAGCTTGAATCGGTCAATCGAGGTCTATCTTGGCGTAAATTCCTTCGCATTTGCATGTTGTACCTCCAGGCTGTATGCTGTGCATTGCTCGGTCAGTCTCTGTAGCTTTAGTGGTGTCTCTTTGACTGCAGGGGATGGAGATAGTACAGACTATGAACAGTGACCCGGGTTTGGCTGTGGGTAAGTTCTCCAGCACCTCTATTTTCTCAGCTTTTTCAATTTCCCACCCTTTACCCTGAGTGTAGTCAACGGCCCAGTCCCATTTCTCCTTCTCACCCCTACCCCTTGTTTTCGAGTGTTGCCCCTTGTTCCTGAGCTACAGGGCAGTGGTTGAGATCTTCCCTCTGAAATGAGACCCTCTAATAAAAGAGCATCACTTCATTAACAGCTACTAGCGCCGCTCTGTAGGCGACCCTGCCCGTCTGCAGGGGCAGCAGAGGAGGGGAAAGTTCAGCTCCTCACTGCTGGGCTTTAGTTACATTTAGGGATCATACGCCTTCAAAGAGGGGGCAGTTATTTATTATCACCCCCCCTAATTCTTCAGTGATATGAAGCTGAAGTCAGATGTTCTCCAGGTTCTTGTTTTTCCAGTTCCACCTTAAATGGAGCCGCAGTTGCATTCTGGCGCTTCAGGCATCAGAACTATTTAAGGTGGAACGGGACTTTTTAAGGTGGAACGGGACAGTTACCTACCAAGACATTAGCATAGTATTAATGATTGTTTTTTTCTTGTAATATTACACTGAAACGACATTAAACTAAGGTAAAACAGAGGTTACTGTCATTTTTAACAGAGGAAATACTCAGATTTATGGGTTTCTTTGGCCTCTTGTGCAGTCATGTTGTTAGTTTCTCTGTTTGGAGTCTCTGAAAAATCTCAGTTTGGAGGGTCACGTCGCCAAAACACTTCACCCCACCCCTCTATCTCAGCTAGAATCGGGACACCCCACCGCTAGAGGGGTAGGGCTAAGTGGTGGGGGCGTGGAGTGAAGTGGGACTGGGCCAATCAGACATGTTTGACGTTTTTAGTTTTGCACTGGAGCCACGAGGCTTCTCATGCAAGAAGTAATGAAAGCTTGTGCCCCAGCAATGAGCATGACGCTAACGGCAAACGCTGTTAAATAAATCCTGTTAAAAAAATACGGAAATCACAAAATGACCAGTAATTGTAATGGATAATTCTGTTACTCTGTTAATGCTAAAAAAATAAACTTCTGTTAAATTACAGTACAAATTCTTGTGTTCTGTGTATTTACAGGACAATTCCTTTAGTTCACAAAACATTCAGGGACTTCATGATTTTTTTTCAACTCAAAATGGAAACATTTTCCATATTCTGTCTATAAAATTGTATAAAAAACGGCTTCAAAGATAAACAAAAGTACAGAAGTCAAGCTTAAAGATCGCTGCTGCTACTGTGGTTGGCTTCAGTCCGTTTTTATAGTGAACCGTATGCGTAGTTCTAATTGGTGGCATATAGTGCTCGATACTAACTGTTGGCATACAAGTTTCCATTACTTGTTACTTACATTAGCCTCATAGCTACAGAAGCAAACTTCAAACACCAAACATGTTCGATTACATTTGGAGTAATTGGGGAAAACTGGATGGATGATTCTTTGCTGGACTGTCCCTTCCAGGCTACACAGCATTTAACGGTGTTGACTTTGAGGGCACCTTCCACGTGAACACAGCCACTGACGACGACTATGTGGGCTTCATCTTCGGCTACCAGGACTCGTCCAGTTTCTACGTGGTGATGTGGAAGCAGACGGAGCAGGTGTACTGGCAGAACCTGCCATTCAGAGCGTCAGCCCAGCCGGCCCTGCAGCTGAAGGTGTTCACTGTGGTCACTGTGCACTGAAACTGTTTACGCTGGGGTTTGCTTGCTGTCTGAAGCTGAGTGGGATGAACCCAATAACCCAAATAACCCTCAATGAATCCTTAATCTTCGGGACGTCATCTCCCCGCTTACGGTTTTCAAAGATATGTGATGAGCAAAACATCAGAATATAATTGACTATATCAATAGTTTAGACTTCAGTTTAACTGCTCAGCTTTTATTATCCATGTTTATTATTTATGTCCAATATTTCGTGGCCCTGACAGGCAAGAGTTGAGGTAGCTAAAACAGCTAAAACCTGAGCCAGAGACACTCCACAATGAAATAAACGTAAACATATATATTCACTGTCCACTTTATCAGAAATGCTTAACTTATAGCTTCACCTTGCTGGTCAGCAGGGTCCTGTGGTCAGTAACTGACCAGCAATGAATGGGGTAGAGGGGGGCTGATGAATTTTGCAGCAACAGAGAGACTACAGTCTGTAACTGTACACAATATAGTGGAAGCACATGGTAGGTGTTTCTAATAAAGTGGCCAGTGAGTGGAAGCACAGGGTGGGTGTTTCTAATAAAGTGGCCAGTGAGTGGAAGGACAAGGGAGGTGTTTCTAATAAAGTGGCCAGTGAGTGGAAGGACAAGGGAGGTGTTTCTAGTAAAGTGGCCAGTGAGTGGAAGGACAAGGGGGGTGTTTCTAATAAAGTGGCCAGTGAGTGGAAGCACAAGGTGGGTGTTTCTAATAAAGTGGCCAGTGAGTGGAAGGACAAGGGAGGTGTTTCTAATAAAGTGGCCAGTGAGTGGAAGCACAAGGTAGGTGTTTCTAATAAAGTGGCCAGTGAGTGGAAGGACAAGGGGGTGTTTCTAATAAAGTGGCCAGTGAGTGGAAGCACAAGGGGGGTGTTTCTAATAAAGTGGCCAGTGAGCAGAAGAACAGGGTAGGCATTTCTAATAAAGTGGCCAGTGAGTGGAAGCACAAGGGGGGTGTTTCTAATAAAGTGGCCAGTGAGTGGAAGCACAAGGTGGGTGTTTCTAATAAAGTGGCCAGTGAGTGGAAGGACAAGGGAGGTGTTTCTAATAAAGTGGCCAGTGAGTGGAAGCACAGGGTAGGCATTTCTAATAAAGTGGCCAGTGAGTGGAAGGACAAGGGGGTGTTTCTAATAAAGTGGCCAGTGAGTGGAAGCACAAGGGGGGTGTTTCTAATAAAGTGGCCAGTGAGCAGAAGAACAGGGTAGGCATTTCTAATAAAGTGGCCAGTGAGTGGAAGCACAAGGGGGGTGTTTCTAATAAAGTGGCCAGAGAGTGGAAGGACAAGGGGGGTGTTTCTATTAAAGCGTGTGTTTATAATATCACAGAGCAAAATGTTAGAGTGGGTGTATTTAATGTCTTCCGATTATGATTGTTTATTTATTTGCTGTTTTGCCCACTAACTGCCTCCCGCTACCCTTTCCCCTCTGTGCTGCCCCAGGCGGTGAAGTCCCGTACCGGCCCAGGTGAGTACCTGAGGAACGCTCTGTGGCACACAGGAGACACCCCTGGGGAGACCACCCTGTTATGGAAGGACCCCCGGAACGTGGGCTGGAGGGACAAAACATCGTACCGCTGGCAACTCAGCCACCGGCCACAGGTGGGCTACATCAGGTAAGAACAGAACCGATTCAGTCAGTAAAAGCCTTTAAAGGAGAGGTTGATGCAGCTGATCCTTTGCTTTTAAGTTAATCAACAACTGCTTCTCAAGCATTCTCATGGTGGTGGTCTGACTTGGATAAACTCCGGCCTGAGACCCCCTCACCATGCCAGACAGCAGGGAATCTCAGTCTCCTTGGTCAACCCGGTCGTCCGGGGGTATCGGGGTGTCATTGCTGGAGTTGAAATGCCTCTCAAAACCCTTTTTTCACTGAATTAATCTGTGGCGTAGGTCGTCCGTCGCTGATTAACTCACACTTTTCATTAAAAGTTCGTCTAGAAAGCAGCGCGGATAATAAGTTCACAGTGATGTCCTCCTTAACAAGCTAGCTGGCTTTTTTCCATAACTTTGTGTCCCCAGAGCCTGCATGTCTCCGCGGGAGGAGCTTGTAATAAAGCCCACCCGTTTAGAGGGAAGATATGATTGGTCAGTTTTACAGTCATTTGAAATTGGTCTCTGCTTGAGCTGCTATTGCTTGGCCCCTTTGTACATTTACAGCTGGACCACCAATCAGCATCATTCTTTCCAGCAACAGCAGATACGTCAAAATTCCTGCAGGGGGAGACAAAGGGGCTTCATTCATTTAACCCTTCACAGTCCAGGGCAAATTGAATAGGCAGGTTTAAAGGATTTATTTGTTTACTTTAGTATTTGTTTAGATGTTGATTGTCAAGATATGATAGAACTAGAACAGCTCAGTTTTTGTAGAATACGTTAGGCCCGGTCTGAGGGCGTGGAGGGCCTGGCGGTTCCCCTCTGGTAAGGCTCACACAGAACAGTCATAGTGAATTGTTTTGTTATTTGCTTTCTCTCCATGTGAGTAGCTTTACGTATCATTTTCTCCCGTGTCCAAGACGTCTGCACAGCACTGAATGTAACGGGAAAGTCAGTGAGGAGCTCCATCCGTGATTATGTACTGCTGCTTGGGCTTTAACTGTGAGTAGGGCAGAGTGGGCGCTGGCTAAGTGTGAGTAATTTCCAGCTAAATGTGTTTCTAGAGTGAAGCTGTATGAAGGCAACGCTCTGGTAGCGGACTCAGGCGTGGTGGTTGACACGTCAATGAGAGGCGGGCGACTCGGAGTGTTCTGCTTCTCACAGGAGAACATCATCTGGTCCAACCTGGGATACCGGTGTAACGGTGGGTGCAGTGGGATCGGAATGGGACGCTCTGACATCAGTTTAGGAATGATCGTGGTTTTACTAATTACAGCTTTTTAGGAACACTTATGCAGGTTTATGCCATGCATTAAGTGTTATGAATGCCAGACAACACATTATAAGTGCATTTATAAAGCATTACAAGCACAAGATTCATAGGAAGTGCTACTGAAATATTAAACCCACTGGCCACTTTATTAGAAACACCTACCCTGTAGTTCCACTCACTGGCCTCTGTATTAGAAACACCCACCTTATGCTTCTACGCTGGCCACTTTATTAGAAACACCCACCTTGAGCTTCCACTCACTGGTCACTTTATTAGAAACACCTACCTTGTGCTTCTACGCTGGCCACTTTATTAGAAACACCCACCTTGTGCTTCCACTCACTGGCCACTTTATTAGAAACACCTACCTTATGCTTCTACGCTGGCCACTTTATTAGAAACACCTATCTTATGCTTCTACGCTGGCCACTTTATTAGAAACACCCACCTTGTGCTTCCACTCACTGGCCACTTTATTAGAAACACCTACCTTATGCTTCTACGCTGGCCACTTTATTAGAAACACCTACCTTATGCTTCCACTCACTGGCCACTTTATTAGAAACACCTACCTTGTGCTTCCACTCACTGGCCACTTTATTAGAAACGCCCACCTTACTCTTCCACACACTGGCCACTTTATTAGAAACGCCTATCTTGTACATCCACTCAGTGGCCAGTTTAGTGGAAACACCTACCTTGTACTTCATCATACGTGTGTTGTGAATTGCGTAAGTTTAAATATTTTTTATGTTTATTTTCTCACTAGATACCATCCCAGATGACTTTTACCTCTACCAGAAACAGATGAGCCTCAGGCTGGGAGTTTAACGGAGCATCGGCTCTTTATTAGGGACTTTAAGCGACAACATTATCAGACCTGAAATAAACCTGTGCTGTTCTCTGTTCTGTGCGAGCACAAATCTGACTGTAGCATTGTTTTCTAATACCACAAAAACGCTGAAACATGAATTTTTCAATATTTTCATTTCAGATTTCAAGCTTTTAACAATATAATACAATAACATTATAAAACACTGACTCCACCAACCTCTGACCTCAGACCAGCCAGCCACTAAGTATATTTTAAAAACCAAATAGAGCGAGGGTCCCTTTAGATGCTGCCAGACTCCAAACCAGGTCACAACGCTTCTTCGGTTCTGGCTCACAGCTACACAACCGCTGTGTTGTAATAATATGGAACTTCTTTGACAGCCACGTGCGAAACACGGTGGAGACGAGATCTTTCTTCATCGTATGGGTCCTCATTCATTTCATTTACACCAGATAACGACACTCTTCCTTCAGCAAGCTCAGAGCTAGTTTGTCATAGACAATTAGTTGATTTTTCTGAAGATTTATGAGCCAAAACTGTCAAACTGACAAAGTGAAGATGGTTTCTGCATCTAGAGTTAAAACAGCTACAGCGTTAATGCAGATTATTATATTATATATTATCTCCGGTTGCTGTAGCCATGCATACAGTCAGTGATGCTTAAAGTCCCGATTAACTACAAAAGGCAACCAGTTAGACTCCATCAAGCGTGTGTGTGAGTGTAACTTCGTGTGTGTGTGTGTGTGTGTGTAACTTTGTGTGTGTGTAAGTGTAACTTTGTGTGTGTGTGTGTGTGTAACTTTGTGTGTGTGTAAGTGTAACTTTGTGTGTGTGTGTGTGTGTAACTTTGTGTGTGTGTGTGTGTGTGTGTAAGTGTAACTTTGTGTTCCTGTTCGTTTCCTGTCCTTTCTGTTTTTGAGATTGTGTGTGTGTGTGTGTGTGTGTGTGTGTGTGTGTGCCTGTTCGTTTCCTGTCTTTTCTGTTTTTGAGATTGTGTGTGTGTGTGTGTGTGTGTGCCTGTTCGTTTCCTGTCCTTTCTGTTTTTGAGTGTGTGTGTGTGCGTGCGTGCGTGTGGGTGTGTGTGTATGTAAGTGTGTGTGTGTGTGTGCGTGTGTGTGCCTGTTCGTTTCCTGTCCTTTCTGTTTTTGAGTTTGTGTGTGTGTGTGTGTGTGTGTGTGTGTGTATATGTATGTGTGTGTGTGTGTGTGTGTGTGTGTGTGTGTGTGTGTGTGCTACGGCTGCACAGTTGATTGTTTGCTGATCAATATTGTGACCTTTGCAGTATTGATATCATCCAATATTCAGGAGTTCAGGCGCCGTGAACGCGTCCTCTACAGAGACACTGCTGCACATTTCAACACACAGTTTCTGCTTATTCACTCAATTTAACACATTCAGAAAAAAAAGTTGCCTCTGCAAAAGACAGAGAGGACCGTTAGGATGTTTCGATGCCTCACAAACACGGATGGCTGTGGCATCACTGGGGCTGGACCTCGCGCTCTCTCAGTGACAGGGTCAACAGAACAGAGCAGTTGTGCCACTTGAGAAGCCCATAATACAGAATGTTGTCTATGTTGTGCAGCCCTAATATCAGCCTGGTGCTGCCACCATAACGCCGCGTGGTGCTGATCTTCGGAGTGTGAATAAGTGAACACGTCCTCTACAGAGATCGCAGGTTGTCCATCAACCAATGTCCACTCTTTGAATTCGGGTGAGAGAAGGTTGCTGTTGCGCCATCGGTCAGCCTATGTGTTGGTATTAAAGCCAAGGTGCTGGACTAGTACTGTCTGTCTGCATATCAGCTAATTAACGTTGCAGAATGTGTTAAATTCAGTGAATAAGCAGTAACTGTGTATTGAAACGTGCAGTAGTGTCGCTGTAGAGGTGTGTGTGTGTGTAGCGTTCACTCGTTTACACAGTAAATCAACAGCGACATGGAATTCGATGAAGGATGCTCAAACCTCTGAGTGGATCATGTTAGTAAATGTAGTAAAACCCGTTTATAAAACTATTATCAATGTTGGTTCTGACGATGGTGCTACATGTAGTTCAGGTGTGACCTCTGTACTGTATATAACACCGTTACCAGGTTTTGGAGAAGAATTTTTACAGGAGTGCCATTAAACAGAGCTGTGTTTGTTGACTGGATGTGATATCTTGGGATGATTTGAACGTGTGTGTGTGTGTTTGTAGTTGATAAAGAGATGTGAGTGTACAAACCAGAACAATGAGCCTGAAATTCATTGAAAGTGGAATTAAAAACGTACACATTTACCTGATCTGTGATGCTGGGTTACCTTTAATCTCAGAGTATTACGCCTCAGCCTGTGCATGGCTGGACTTCATCCACCAAATACTTCATTTCTTTTTCTCGAGTGCGGCCTTCCTGCTCAATTTCAAACATCTGATTGATATTTTGATGTTTTGGTTGATTCCCAAAAGAAATTGCCAGGATTTTAAGTCCCAATACTTTAAGACCCAATCCCATTTCACCCCTACCACCTAGCCCTTACCCCTCTGTGTGCACATCTAGCAGTGGGGGTCCCGATTCTTGTTGAGATAGAGGGGTGGGGTGAAGTGTTGGGGCTACACGGCCCACCAAACGGAGCAAGACGGCTGAACGAGAGATCAAAGAAACCCACGAATGTGAGAATTTTCTCTTAGAAAATTACGATAACCGCTGTTTAATCTTCGTTTAGTGTCGCTTCAACGTATTCTGGTATTCTAGATCACCTGATCGGGAAATGTGACCATCATTAAAAGGATAATTAGGATATTTTAACAGCCTAAATCACCTGATCGGGAAATGTTACCATCATTAAAAGTGTCATTGGGATATTTTAACAGCCTAAATCACCTGATCGGGAAATGTTACCATCATTAAAAGTGTCATTGGGATATTTTAACAGCCTAAATCACTTGATCGGGAGATGTGACCATCATTAAAAGTGTCATTAGGATATTTTAACAGCCTAAATCACCTGATCGGGAAATGTGACCATCATTAAAAGCATATTTAGGATATTTTAACAGCCTAAATCACCTGATCGGGAAATGTGACCATCATTAAAAGTGTCATTAGGATATTTTAACAGCCTAAATCACCTGATCGGGAAATGTGACCATCATTAAAAGCATATTTAGGATATTTTAACAGCCTAAATCACCTGATCGGGAAATGTGACCATCATTAAAAGCATATTTAGGATATTTTAACAGCCTAAATCACCTGATCGGGAAATATTACCATCATTAAAAGCATATTTAGGATATTTTAACAGCCTAAATCACCTGATCGGGAGATGTGACCGTCATTAAAAGCATATTTAGGATATTTTAACAGCCTAAATCACCTTATCGGGAGATGTGACCGTCATTAAAAGCATATTTAGGATATTTTAACAGCCTAAATCACCTGATCGGGAAATGTGACCGTCATTAAAAGCATATTTAGGATATTTTAACAGCCTAAATCACCTGATCGGGAGATGTGACCATCATTAAAAGTATAATTGGGATATTTTAACAGCCTAAATCACCTGATCGGGAGATGTGACCATCATTAAAAGTATAATTGGGATATTTTAACAGCCTAAATCACCTGATCGGGAGATGTGACCATCATTAAAAGCATATTTAGGATATTTTAACAGCCTAAATCACCTGATGGGGAGATGTTGGTCATTATGAGGGAGGTATTAATTCTAATCTGACTCTGCACTGAATTCATATAAAAACAACAGAACCTTCGCCAGATCACTACGCCAAACTGATGATGTGCTCATGCTCGCTTAAGGCAACTGAATGGCTGCGTCATAACCTACTAAATAGCAGGTAAAAATAGTGCACCACCTTCAGAAGCCCACTCATTCGTAAAGTAGGTGCAGTATCGTCTTCGCTGGTTTTGGACACGGCTGTTGTTAGAACACCGGACTATTTAATCCGTCGGAAGAATCTCCCGTTTGCGCTGCCGAGGCGGTGGTGCGTCACCGTAACGGTCGAGTCCAGGACACGGCTGAGATGTTGTTGCACGTTTTTCACCACAGATACAGAGAATAGTGGCCTTAAACGGTCCCCTGAAACCCAGAACGGCACAGTGAGTTGTTATTGCCACAAAAACGTCTCAGGACTGGGTTTAATGAGCTAAAGTGACGTTTATCCAGCCAACGCTACGTTTCTTGGGAGCTAACGACGGTTCTTGGTCTTAAGGTAGCCAGTAAAATAACAACATGGTCCAAAGGTCTGAGATAGGAATCGTTTCTGCTATAAATAAGGCCAATATAGTATTTTTAAAAGCTGTGTTTCTCAGGGTAGATGAATTACTCTTCACTGAGAGTCAAAATGATTTGATTTGTCCATTAATCGCATTAATACGAGTCTGAATGACTCAAGTTTCTAAGCTTTCCTAGGGTTTGTCTCAATAACTAGTGAGCCACCTTGCTCCCTACTCCCTAGTTACATAAATGAAGGCTCTTCAAGGGTTCTTTAGTAAAGAAAATGGTTCTATAGCTACAGAGTCGTGAATATTAAAAGGGTTCTTTGGATCACAGAAATGGTTCTTCCAAAAATGGTTCTGTTTGGCACCAAGAAGGGTTCTTCTTGTTATGATGTCAATCTTGTAACGGTGGAAGAACTCTTTGGTGCTATGTAGAACCATCTACCGGACATGCTCCATCAATCTGAAGAACACTTACATAATGCTGAGAGCCCTTTAATCATGCATCATGTTCTTTGAGTGTTCAGGGTTCTGTATAGAACCATTTTCTTTACTAAAGAACCCTTGCGGAACCATCTTTTTCAAGTGTGTAGGGTGCTGTGTAGATAGGCAGCATTTTAACTATAATGGAAAACAGCCTACTTAAAGGGGACCAGAGCCGTTCAGAGCGGTTTGGTGTGAGATGCTCAGTTCTAAGAAAGAGCACAGTCAGAGCCGTTCCCAGTGGTGGTGATGGGAACCAGACGTCCCTCTAAAAGCTCCTACAGAAAGTTCCTACATGAACTGGTTCTGAATTCACTGCCTGATGACTGAGACGCTGTTTTATGAGAGTTTAGAGAACTTCAACTCCATTCATGGTGGAGGGAGACATGCAGGGTGCTGTGCGGCAAAATAGTCCCCAAAGAAAACTCAGTATTCCAGATTTTCCACTGTTTTCCATCATCAGCATTCCATATAAGCTCAGAAGACTCGTGTAGGTTCTCTGGTGGTTCTGGATGGTAAATAAAGTGTCTATATCTTTGTTGAAGTCATGGCGACGCCTGGTTCCCATCACCACCACTGTAAAGACGACTGGACAGTTTCACACCAAACCCTCTGAACCTCTGATTACACCTAACACACGGAGTTAGGAAGGAGAATTCCGCTTTAGTAGGGCACTGATTAAACCAGCAGTCATTCCCATTTCTTACTCTAGTAATACACTCACTGATCAGGCGTAACGTTCTGACCACCTCCTCGTTTCTACGCTCACTGTCCACTCTGTAGTTCTACAGTTACAGACTGTAGTCCATCTGTTTCTCTGATACTCTGTTACCCTGTTCTTCAGTGGTCAGGACCCCCATGGACCCTCACAGGGCAGGTACTATTTGGGTGGTGGGTCATTCTCAGCACTGGTATGTGTTGCGCTGGTCTGAGTAGATCAGACACAGCAGTGCTGCTGGAGTTTTTAAACACCTCAGTGTCGCTGCTGGACTGAAAATAGTCCACCAACCAAAAATATCAAGCCAACAGCGTCCTATGGGCAGCGTCCTGTGGGCAGCGTCCTGTGACCACTGATGAAGGACTAGAGGATGACCAACACAAACTGTGCAGCAGCAGATGAGCTGTCGTCTCTGACTTTACATCTACAAGGTGAACCGACAAGGTAGGAGTGTCTGATAGAGTGGACAGTGAGTGGACACAGTGTTTAAATATTCCAGCAGCACTGCTGTGTCTGATCCACTTGTACCAGCACAACGTCAGTTACTGCAGTGCTGAGAATGATCTACCACCCAAACAGTACCTGCTCTGTGAGGGTCCATGGGGGTCCTGACCACTGAAGAACAGGGTAACAGAGTATCAGAGAAACAGATGGACTACAGTCTGTAACTGTAGAACTACAGAGTGCAGCTATACGGTCAGTGGAGCTGATGAAGTGGACAGTGAGCATAGAAACGAGGAGGTGGTCAGAATGTTCTGCCTGACCGGTGTATATATAGTTTCATGACCTTGCGCGAGCTGACAAGTTACCTATTTAGTTGGCTAGTTGAATAGATAGCCCAAGCAGAGCTAAAACAGTAAATTTAACGTATGGTTTGTCAAATTTATATTTCTAATATAACACGTTATATTTTGGGTAATCAGTTTTGTATTAGTGTGTGATACCTGATGAAGTAAAGCACTGGGTGTGTTTACAAGCACTTAACAGTCCGATAACTGCAGAAAATCTGATTTTGTCAGCAGTCTGATCAACACATTTACAAGCACTTGAGTGGTCAGACCATGGGGAACCTCCGGGTCTGCATGAGTCACACAGTAATCAGATTTCTTTACAACCAGCCAATAAACTCACAGAGGAAGACACGACGTAAACGTAACGTAAAACTCAAACTGAAGAATATTTCAATCCTTTATTTTGTGTTTGGTTCCAGCGTCGCTCCAGAAGTGTTTTGCTGCGTGTCGCGGCGACGCTACTCGCTTGTTTCCGGTGCCGCCGTCTGTTTTCACACCTGCTCCGAAAGAAATCAGAGTAAGGATTTACATGAACTGAGACGTCTGATTACTGAGCTACAATCCAGCCTCTTTAATCAGATTTCCTAATCAGACTTACTCTGATCTGAGAAATCAGAGTGGGCTGCTTACACGTCCATTTGACTAATCAGATAGCTGCAGGAATCGGATTGTGATCGGATGATTGAGTGCATGGAAATGAAGACGTTATCGGACTCTTTTCATCGAATTACACCTCAGTGTTATAACTGAAATTTTACCAAATACATGGACTTTTTCTCCAAAGGGTTATACAGCGATTTACAGCCCAAAGAATGACATGGAAGACCAAACCAGTGAGCAACCAGGTTGTGTTTTATTGATTACTAATTATGAAATGTTATAATATAGTACATGTTTATAACTGTAAGTGCTCAATTCATGGATGATGTGCTACTTTGTCTTTCCATCATTGTTTCCAGGCAGCTCTAATAGTGGAGGACTTCAAGATGAGACGTCTGGCGTTGGAGATGATCTCTTCATGCAGAAGTAAAAGTCCTGAATTATTGTTCTGGGAACAAAAACACAAAATCTGAACACACTTCTACAGATTACGTCCCAGGGCTAAATGTATTCTGTAGTCATCTACTTTGGCGGTAATACTGTACCTTATTTTTATAATATATTACTAACCTGAGATGGATGGATGTTGGTAAGTGTACGTTAAGAAAAGGCTCAGACAGAATAACAGCAGTTAAGATGACATCTGAATGGAAAAGTTACAGACGTGTTAAACTTGTATTGGGCAGCTCAGGCAGGGATGTCACCCAGGAGAGGGACGACTTGCAGAGAAAGCGCTGCGCCGCCGGAGGGGGTGATTTAAGTGAAGGGGTAAGATGCATGCATGGGGGGCGGGGGGGGGGGGGGGGGGGGGGGGGGTTACATCTCAGTCTACGCAATTCCAATGTAAACACTTAACATCAGTGCAGCAGCTTGTAAACTTAGCTCAAGAATGAATGAACTCACAGCGAAGAAAGGATGCCAGGTGTCTACGCTCACTGCTTGTTAACACAAATAGCTGATCAGCCAATCACACGGCTGCAGCTCACTGCATGTAGGCGTGTAGAGGTGGTCAAGACGACTTGCTGAAGTGCAGACCGAGCATCAGAACGGGGAAGAAAGGGGATTTAAGGGGCTTTGAACGTGGCGTGGTTGTTGGTGCCAGACGGGCTGGTCTGAGTATTTCAGAAACTGCTGATCTGCTGGGATTTTCACGCTCAACCATCTCTAGAGTTTACAGAGAACGGTCCGAAAAAGAGGAAATATCCAGTGAGCGGTCAGTTGTGTGGACGAAAATGCCTTGTTGATGTGAGAGGTCAGAGGAGAACGGGCAGACTGGTTCCAGATGATAGAAAGACAGCAGGAACTCAAATAACCAACCAGAATCTCTGAGGAACGTTTCCAACACCTTGTTGAAAGTCGACGAAGAATTAAGACAGTTCTGAAGGGAAAAGGGGGTCCAGCCTTTTACTAGCAAGGGGTACCTAATAAAGTGGCCAGTGAGTGTAGTTCAGGCAAATAGGCAGGTTTAAATTTGGAATATTTCAAGTGTCTGTAATATCTCAATGTTGACTATAAGTGTCTGTATTTCACCGTTGAGGTTTTGGCTTATATTGAAAATGACTGAAGTCACATTCTGCCCCACAGATTTGATGAGATTTTTTAATAGGGCCTTTTTACTGGTTAAGTTTGGCAACCCTGGTTTAACAAGAAGAGAAGAGAGTCTAACAGCCATCCGTCCCTGTGCTGATAGATGACTGCAGCTCAGGCTTTTTATCTGAGCTGTTTAATTGCAGTAACTGGGTTTAGTTGACTGTGGGTTTAGGCTCCTGTCCTCACCTCTGCCCTTCCTTTATGTTCATGACAGATGCATTGTATCTGAGAAAGCCCTCTGGGGGCGCTGAGGAGTGGGGAGGGGGGTGTATCCTCTTTGTTTTTAACTGTGAGGTGTTATCTGCGCTGATTAGTGAGAGATGTAGTCATCTCTGCTGTGGCCCTCGGGCCTTTATTCACTAATCTCACTGTTAGTGGTGCATTTTCCCCCGAAGCATTTCTATTATCACCTCTGACCACGCTTTGAACCAGCCGCGCTGATGAATGGTTGAGCGGTCTCTTTAAAAGTGTGGAATGTAGATAACGTGCGCAGGCCTGTGTAGTGTATAGCATGTTTACAATAGCAGCGTGACGCACCATTTAATATACATTAATTAATTCATTAATCCCTTCATATCTTCATAGCAGCACAACACTGCAGGGCCAAAGAGAATAAAGACAACTGAGGCGCCGCAGCAGAAAGCAGGCCATAGTGAAGAGAAAGATGAAGGTGAGTTTCAGAGGTTTAACTTAAAATGTGCTTTTTTTAGATGTTAAAGGCAAATTTCAGCATTTTTTTATTGTTTTTTATCGTGTTTTGTGAAATTCATGCGTCTAAAGAAAGAAATAATAACACTTTTTTTTCAAGGGTTCTTTAGTAAATGGAATGGTTCTATTTAGAACCATGAGTTATATTTAGAGACCCTTATTAGTCCCACAGCGGGGAAATTTCACCTCCACATTTAACCCATCCGTGAAGTGAAACACCACATACACACTAGTGAGCACACACACTAGGGGGCAGTGAGCACACTTGCCCGGAGCGGTGGTCGGCCCAATCCGCAGCGCCTAGGGAGCAGTTGGGGGTTAGGCGTCTTGCTCAAGGACACCTCAGTCACAGGCTGTCGGCTCAGGGGATCGAACTAGCGACCTTCAGCAAGGCTGGTTCCCTGACCTCCAGCCCACGACTGCCCCACCTTGTAGATGTAAAGTCAGAGAGGATAGCTCATCTGCTGCTGCACAGTTTGTGTTGGTCATCTTTCATTAGTGGTCACAGGACGCTGTCTAGAACCATTTTGTGATTAAATGGCTCGTTCTGTGGTAAATATTTTTTAGATTCATGGAGAATGTGCTGTACATGGTTCTATATAACACCAAAAGGGTTCTTATATTGTTACGATGTCAAGCTTGGCACAATAGAAAAAGTCTTTTTGGTGCTGTATAGAACCATTTTCAACAAGGTTCTATATAGAACCATATACAACACATTTTCCATAAGTCTGATACATGGTTTTACTGTGGATGAACTCATGGTTCTAAATAGAACCAATCTCTCTACCAAGGAACCCCCTAAGAACCATCTTTTTTAAGAATGTTGGGTTCCATGAGGTGTAGAATTGCAAACATAAAAATGTCTGAATGCCTGTGGGGAGGGCTCCGGGAGTACGGGGTGAGGGGCTCGTTGTTACGGGCCATACAGTCCCTGTACAAACGGAGCAGGAGCTTGGTTCGTATAGCCGGCAGGAAGTCGGATTGCTTTCCAGTCAGGGTTGGACTCCGCCAGGGCTGTCCATTGTCACTGATTCTGTTCATAACTTTTATGGACAAAATTTCTCGGAACAGCCAAATGGTGGAGGGTGTCCAGCATGGTGGCCTCAGGATTTCACGTCTGCTTTTTGAGGAAGATGTGGTCCTGTTGGCGTCATCAGGCCGGGACCTCCAGCTCTCTCTGGACCAGTTTTCAGCCGAGTGTGAAGCGGTTTGGATGAAAATCAGCACCTCTAAATCTGAGACCATGGTCCTGAGTCGGAAAAGGGTGGATGCTCTGTCCAGGTCGGGAGTGAATTCTTGCCCCAAGTGGAGGAGTTTAAATGTCTTGGGATTTTGTTCACGAGTGAAGGAAGGATGGAGCGAGAGGTTGACAGGCGGATTGGTGCGGCGCCTGCAGTAAGGCGGACCCTAAACCGGTCCGTCATGGTGAAGAGAGAGCTGAGCCAGAAGGTGAAGCTGTCAATTTACCGGTCAGTCTACGTTCCAACTCACACCTATGAACTACTACCCAAAGCTCATGACCAAAAGAACGAGATCGCGGATACAAGCAGCCGAAATGAGCTTTCTCCATAGGGTCGCCAGGCTCTCCCGTAGAGATAGGGTGAGAAGCTCAGCGATTCGGGAGAGGCTCGGAGTAGAGCCGCTGCTCCTCCACGCTGAGAGAAGCTAGTTGAGGTGGTTCAGGCATCTCGTAAGGATGGCCTCTGGACGCCTCCCTAGGGAGGTGTTCCAGACATGTCCGACAGGGAGGAGACCCTGGGGAAGACCCAGGACAAGTTGGAGGGATTATATCTCTCGACTGTCTTGGGAACGCCTCAGTATCCCTCCGGAAGAGCTGGAGGAGGTGGCGGGGGAGAGGGAGGCCTGGTCCTCTTTGCTTAGGCTGCTGCCCCCGCCACCCGGACTCGGATAAGCGGTTGAGGATGGATGGATGGAAAATGTCTGAATGTTAGTTGAGTTTTTTGGTTTGTTTGGTCGGGATGCATATCGGGAATCATCGGTATCCAAAGATATTTGCCTAAAAAAACATTGACAGATTTTTAGGTTTGGCCGATAATTTAAAGCGATATTTGATGATTTTGATGATTATTATATTTATTATACTGAAGCAGAGCGTAATGTTTCGGTGACGCTGGGTTTCTGCACTAAAACGCCTGCATTTATTTTAAACACTATAGAAATAAATATTTATTATTTATACTAGTATTTATATTTATTTCTGCATTTTCTAAATGCTTACGTATCGACATATATTCACATTTGTATATATGTATTATGTATTCCCCAGAAGAGAGAGAGTTTTTTTAAAAGAGTGTATATTTTAGTAATATGTTTTCCAGCTCATATGTTCTATGTATTAATGTTATATATTTTTATCCTTCTGGAATCACATTATCCCCATCTTGGTTCCAGACTACGCTGATGAGGATGATGAAGAGAATGATAGTGAGAGTAATGATGGTTATGAAGAGGACAAAAATGATCAAGATGACCGTAGAAAGCACTTTATGGTCCAGCAGAGGAAGGCAGTGGACCGGCAGCAAGCTCCGCTGGGTGGTCTGTATGGGTCATTGTCCTAGAACCTATTTGTTTAGTTGTTGAATTAATAGTTTAAAGCAGTGGTCACCATCCCTGCTCCTGGAGATTTACCTTCCTGAAGAATTGGCTTCCAGCCCTAATTGAACGCGTCTGATCCAGACCATTAATCCACTCATTTCTCTCAGGTGTGTTACGTTCGTGCTGGAGATCAGTTCTGTAGGAAGGTAGATCTCCAGGGGCAGAATTGGTGACCGCAAGGGTTTACACACACACACACACACACACACACACACACACACACACACACACACACACGCACGCACACACACACACACACACACACACACACACTTTAAAAGACTATCAGCCCAACCTCCCCTTGACTGTGATTGGTCCACTGCACAAAATGGGCACATGTGTACTTACTTGGCTCTTCAACTTCCCTTCCGAAGGCTGCATCTGCGCTGCTCCAGCACATCACCGCACCGCAACATATCCCATTCGTTTTCAGTGGAAAACTTTATGCGGATCAATCCGGCCAACGTGATGCGTCTGCCCAATCAGAAGATGGCTGGTGTTGGTGCGCTAAGTGTTCACAGCACGGAGGAAAAAGAAAATCCCTGATGCAGGGAACGTCTTTGTTAACGCCCACATGCGGCCAGCTGAAGAGGGGGAGTGCGTTCGCATCTGTCGACGTGCCGGAACAGTGTAAACGCAGCATAACTCTTAGGACTAGAGTAGATTGGAAAGCTACAGATTAACTGTAAAAAAACTAATATATGAAAATTTGTCAGACTGAGCAAATCAGGATTAAAGTTAGGCTGACATTTGTGTGGTGTAAGCTTTGATCAGCCAAGATGCTTCATGTACTTTAGTTCATTTTTATGGATAACAGTGCATCATACATCGATCAGGCGTGACGTTCTGACCACCTCCTCATTTCTTCACTCACTGTCCACTTTATCAGCTCCACTGACCGTATAGCTGCACTCTGTAGTTCTACAGTTACAGACTGTAGTCCATCTGTTTCTCTGATACTCTGTTACCCTGTTCTTCAGTGGTCAGGACCCCCATGGACCCTCACAGAGCAGGTGCTGTTTGGGTGGTGGGTCATTATCAGCACTGCGGTAACACTGACGTGGTGGTGGTTTGTTAGTGTGTGTTGCGCTGGTACAAGTGGATCAGACACAGCAGTGCTACTGGAGTTTTTAAACACTGTGTCCACTCACTGTCCACTCTATTAGACACTCCTATCTTGTCGGTCCACCTTGTAGATGTAAAGTCAGAGACGACAGCTCATCTGCTGCTGCACAGTTTGTGTTGGTCATCCTCTAGTCCTTCATCAGTGGTCACAGGACGCTGCCCACAGGACGCTGTTGGCTGGATATTTTTGGTTGGTGGACTATTCTCAGTCCAGCAGCTCTGCTGTGTCTGATCCACTCGCACCAGCGCAACACGCACTAATACACCACCACCACGTCAGTGTCACTGCAGTGCTGAGAATGACCCACCACCCAAACAGTACCTGCTCTGTGAGGGTCCATGGGGGTCCTGACCACTGAAGAACAGGGTAACAGAGTATCAGAGAAACAGATGGACTACAGTCTGTAACTGTAGAACTACAGAGAGCAGCTATACGGTCAGTGGAGCTGATAAAGTGGACAGTGAGTGGAGAAACAGTTCAGTACAGAATGTCATAAGCCATGTAATGAAGTCGTTTAGAAAACACACGGTTTGAGGTGAGTGTGATGACTTGGACATGTAGTTAGCAACATGCTAATTGGTGGGTATAAGCTTCTGTTACATGTTAGCTACATTAGCCTTGTAGCTCCGGTGTAAAACTAAAGAAGCAAAGTTCAGGCACCGAACAAATCTCGGCTGATCAAGTACACTTGGGACCAGGGGTCTCGGGCTACATGAGAGTTCTGTACCTTTAAGGTTTTGATGGATTTGTTAACAGACCCTAATGGAGAATTTGTTTCTTGCTGTGACTCCAGAGTTCAGGAACCCACCGTTTTGTAACCCTCAGGCTGCCGTAGGGAGCTTCCGCTTCAGTGACTCACTGCCCAGGACTGTGTACAGGTCTGATCCACATGCTGCTCACCTGTAGCCTCAGTTTCTCCTGCTTTGCGGGATGAAATCAGGCACTAGATTAAAAGTTTATTCCTACAATATCATTTAAAAGACTTTAGATTATTATCATTGCTTTACTGGAATCTTAGAACCTAGACATTTCATTGAGAACTTCATTAAAAGGATATAATTTTATTAGAACTTATAGATAGATTAGATATTAGATTAGATATTCATTTCATTCTGCATATCGATTTCCTTATACTTTTATTCTGGACATTGATTTTATTATTCACTCTGGATGTTAATCCTCTGGGCTCCACAAACTCACTCGCACGCCAAATTCAATGCTTCTATATCTTTTTCTGTATCTTTATGACAGTCCAGCACAGAAATCCAGTTCAAACATTTCCCGAATCCGTAGAGCCGCCCTTTCCGTTCCGTCTTATCTCGAGATCATATGAGACTCGCATCTTGAGTCCTGTGAAGAGGGGCTGAGATGCATGTCATCTGAACTCTCACCTTGTGGAGCTGCTGGATTCGTGTGTCCATCTACATTCTGAGTGAAACTGACCAGTGACATGGTCATATGAGGATCATATTATATGAAGAGCCATTAAGAAGATATGAACAAATTGAGAAAATGACCTCAGACGCAGTGGGTTAACTTTATTAGGAGTTCACAGAATCCTGGAAGTTGTAGAATCACAAAATTGATGTTATTTATTAGAAACAGTGAGTCCAAACATTTTAATGGACATTGTAACTCATCAGTGCTCAGTGAATTATTAAGCTTGTTATTGGTCTTGAGTATGTGATGATGTTTGACCCACAGGAGAAAACACACTTGGTACAATAAGGGCTCCTCTGAGAAGGACGATTCTTCTGATGATGACAGAAGGTACTGAATTAACTCCTTGACTGAAAGTTGTCTTGGAAAGATATCCAACATTAGCTCTTTTGCATTCTGGCACCATCGAGTCACACACCAGTCCAGTGTTTTTTAAAACGCTGCCTTCTGCAGCACCTTCATCTGGCAAGTTCTGGAAGGCATCATTAGCCACGTTTACATGCAGCCTAATAATCTGTTAATAATCCGACTAATAGCTCAGTCGGACTAGAATACATCCATGTAAACACCTCAGTCGGAGTAGTCTAATCTGATTGAGGCCATTCGGAATACAGTTTCTATCTGATTGAAATCCTGGGTAAGCCTGTAAATAATCCATTAAATAGAAGAATAATATCCGAGTAAACTCCTGTATCCGATTACATTCCCTATCGGAAAGTTTCAGTCCGTTCTGCATGTGCGTCGCGTCACAGTGAGAGTTTATACCGTTCAACACGGCGGAGCAGAAACTGGTCTGCAGAGGAGACGAAGTTCATGCTCTGATCTTTAAAAGACGGCGGTGGGACGGACGTCCAGCTTATGTGTCTCAGAGCACGACGTCTTCCTCTCGGCCTTCTTTAATAAGGACGTGTGAAGGACGTTTTCCTGAGTCTGACGTCATTTTAAAGCAGTTAAAAACACAATCACTGCTCACTGCTGCTCATCTCACTCTGACTGGACTCTGATGCTCGTAGTCATGGTAACGTCTACACTAAGTGGTTCTTTATGCGTGAGCGTAATTTTGGATAACTTGTAGTCTGAATATAAACGGAGATTTTCCATCAGATTGTTGAGTAGAGTGAACATAAACACCTCAGTCTTAATCGATAATTTGAGTGTGTTCAATTAGATTGGCAAAAGTCTTTGCATGTAAACAGTCACTGTTGTAGTTTGCATTGGCTAAGAAATCCCGCAGTCCTCTGCATCCTCTCAGTCGAAATAAATGGCACATGAAGGCTTTGGTAGCCACCAATGCAGAGAGACTTATTTGGGTACGAAGGGGTAATATACTGTTTAAACCTAACCTGTTTAAAAGTTTTACTTACTGTTTCCTCCAAAACCGCACTTTGAGTTGCACCGAAAGACGCTGAAAACGTCTATTGATTCAAATGTTTCCAGAATTTCACAGTATATTACATCATAATTATTATTGCCAGAAACAGCTGATAGGTTTGTTAGTGTAATATATTTTATTCATGTGGAATTTATGTGTATATCTGAAGCAGATACAGCCAAGGCATTATTTCATTCATCCCGCAGCGTCATACTGCTATTTTAAAAGCTCATCTCAAGTCCAAGAGGCTTTTATTGTCATTCCATCTATGTGGAATGAAATTACGTTCCTCCAGGAACATCACGGTGAACCATGGAACAAAAAGTGCAAACATGCAGACATAAGTGTGCAAAAAAACGTTAACTTGAAGCAATAAACACGACAAAACCGACGTTAGACACAGTAAACAGACAGGACCGACACAGCACTCGTTTATTTAACATGCTGTGATCTGTGAGTAGATGCAGTCAGATAGCAGCACTTAGTGCTGGAGTAAACACAGTATTAGCGGCAGTGTACCACATAGTGCAAGTAGAGCATCAAAAGAGGAGTGTGTGTGTGTGTGTGTGTGTGTGTGTGTGTGTGTGTGAGGGGGTATTGATGCATTACCTCCTCAAACCAAGATTCATGCAGACACACCTGATCTCATTGTTCATACTAGGTTGTGATGTCATGACATTTATACAGTAACTGATTTGTTTGCGTCATTCAATTATTAAGTCATTGATTTAGAATGTTAGTGTTGCCTCCGGCCTCACCTGATGAGATGGTTAGACTTCTGCAGGTGGTTCTTCTGTATAGCCACTAAAACATTTTGGTGACAGTTTGGGAGATTTGGTCTGATTCAGTCCATCTCAGAACCTCATTGGTTTCTCCCTCAGGCTCTTCCCTGTGAATCTGCGTAAAGAGGATATTCTAGGCGTCCGCAAAGACCGGATGAAGCTTGGACGAAACCTTGCTGATGTTGACCCGATGGAGATCGACCAGTCGGTGAGCTCCGTTACGTGAAATTCGCTCTTCGCTCAGGAAACTACAGTTCAGTAGCTCATCCCGCCCTCCTGTCCTCCTCTGCAGGTCCGCTTTGACAGTGTTGGAGGTCTAGACAGCCACATCGCAGCACTGAAGGAGATGGTAGTTTTCCCTCTGGTCTATCCTGAGGTCTTCGACAAGTTCAAAATCCAGCCACCAAGGTGAGAATAAGGCCCAATCCCATTTCACCCCTCGTCCCTACCACTCAGCCCTACCCCCTCCGTTTTGCACGGTCACGTCTAGGGAATCTGAATATCTGACTTCAGCTTCATATCACTGAAGAATTAGGGGGGGGTGATAATAAATAACTGCCCCCTCTTTGAAGGCGTATGATCCCTAAATGTAACTAAAGCCCAGCAGTGAGGAGCTGAACTTTCCCCTCCTCTGCTGTCCCTGCAGACGGGCAGGGTCGCCTACAGAGCGGCGCTAGTAGCTGATAATGAAGTGATGCTCTTTTATTAGAGGGTCTCATTTCAGAGGGAAGATCTCAACCACTGCCCTGTAGCTCAGGAACAAGGGGGAACACTCGAAAACAAGGGGTAGGGGTAAAAAGAAGAAATGGGACGGGGGCGTAAGCGACACCAAGTGGAATAAATAAATGTGGAGCTTGGTCAAGTACCCGCCTACTCTGTAGGCGACCCTGCCCGTCTGCAGGGACAGCAGAGGAGGGGAAAGTTCAGCTCCTCACTGCTGGGCTTTAGTTACATTTAGGGAATCAGGCTAGAACAACCTGGCTAATGAACAGTTTCATCCCACAGGCTGTCAGGCTTCTCAACAAGCTGTGAAGCTGTGGGTCCGTCCCCAACTACCATTTTCAGTCAGTCACTTTGTATCATATCATCTTTGCTATGGACAATAACACTTTAACACTAAGCCACTTTAAAGAACAACAACACAGCCACTCAGGTCATTTTAAAATGTATACTGTCTCTATGTCTCATCATGATCTCACCGTCTCATTCGAGAACTCCCTGATTGTTCCGTCTGTAGAGGCGAGAAGTCTTGGTGTGATTCTGGATGGTCAGTTATCGTTCTCAACTCACATCGCGAACCCGAGTCAGTCGTGCAGGTTTCTCCTGTACAACATCCGGAGGATCTGACCCTTCCTCACCCGAGAGGCCACCCAGGTGCTCGTGCAGTCTCTTGTCATCTCAAGGCTTGACTACTGCAACTCGCTCTTGGCTGGTCTTCCCATGCGGCCCTCAAGCCTCTGCAGCTCATCCAGGATGCGGCAGCACGGCTCGTCTTCAATCTGCCCAAGTTCAGCCACGTCACCCCACTGCTGCGCTCCCTTCACTGGCTTCCTGTATCTGCATCAGATTTAAACCCTAACGCTGGCCTACAAAGCCAGAAATGGACCAGCCCCTACCGACTTGATGGCAATGGAGAAATCTGGAACTGGATCACGAGCCCTTCGAGCTTCGAGTACAGCTCGGCTTGACCCGCCATCCTTCAAGGCGCGTGGAAGACCAGCGTGGAGAATGTTCTCTGTACTGGAGCCCAGGTGGGGGAATGAACTCCCCCTGGCTGTCCGAACAGCAGAGTCTCTCACGGTCTTCAAACACAGACTGAAGACCGTCTCTTTACACAGCACTTAAATCAGCACTGAATTATAAGCTGCACTTATATTTTATTTTATTGTATTTTATTGTATTGCATTGGTTAATTGGCTGGTGTGGCAGATTGTGGTTTGACTCTGCAAGAATGTAGAATTGCAAGAATGTCTATGTATAACTAAATATATCACTGAAATACGTTGAAGCCCTTCTTCACTGTACTTTATACTTTGCAGGGGAACTCCAGTCATTTTTCCACATAATTATATAGTTTGTTGTTTTAGTTCAGAGTGGTTTGGTGTAAAATGCTCTGTTCTATAAAAACTTACAGAACTGTTCACAGTGGTGGTGATAGGAACCAGACATCCACCTCCCTCACAGAAAGTTGCTACGTGAAATGGTTATGAATATGCATTTCCACATGTAATAAAATACAGTATTCATTTTTCTGAAAAACCTATTTTACCGCTATTTTTCCGTCATCAACGTTCCATTTAAAACTCAGAAGACACCTGTAGGTTCACTGGTGGTTTTGGGTGGTAAATAAAATGTCCATATTTGTGTTGTAGACATGACGACCTCTGGTTCCCATCACCACCACTGTAAAAACTGTTGTAGTCTCTACAATCAACCATTTCAAACTGAAATACCCTGAATTACTTTTTTCATAGTTTATATCTCAACAATTTTGAAAAATCACAAATTCTAATTTTACTGCTTTTATTATTGGATGCACTGACGCAATGCTTAAACATTTATATGGAAATGCTTATTATTCATTTGAGATTGTGTGGCATATATTAAATAGAAATTGCTATATGTTGGCTTTCTTAAATCCTGCTCTTTAAATATCAAAAGAAATGCAACAACAGCATTTGGACATTACATTAGTAAAGAAGGATAGATCATACTTTATTACAGAAATATATTACATATAGATTATATATAAATAGATACATTTGTGTCTCAACAACGGTTAACCGCTCCTTTGTGTGTTTCAGGGGCTGTTTATTTTATGGTCCTCCTGGAACAGGGAAGACGCTGGTGGCCCGCGCTCTGGCAAACGAATGCAGTAGTGGAGAGAAGAAGGTGGCGTTCTTTATGAGGAAGGGAGCGGACTGCCTCAGTAAATGGGTCGGAGAGTCTGAGAGACAGCTCCGCCTGCTCTTCGAACAGGTCACTGCAGATTCATACTGGATTAAAATCACTCCACAATTATTACAGTCAGACTGTAAAACTACACGCTGCAGATTCATACTGGATTAAAATCGCTCCACAATTATTACAGTCAGACTGTAAAACTACACACTGCAGATTCATACTGGATTAAAATCGCTCCACAATTATTACAGACAGACTGTAAAACTACACGCTGCAGATTCATACTGGATTAAAATCGCTCCACAATTATTACAGTCAGACTGTAAAACTACACGCTGCAGATTCATACTGGATTAAAATCGCTCCACAATTATTACAGACAGACTGTAAAACTACACACTGCAGATTCATACTGGATTAAAATCACTCCACAATTATTACAGTCAGACTGTAAAACTACACACTGCAGATTCATACTGGATTAAAATCACTCCACAATTATTACAGTCAGACTGTAAAACTACACACACTGCAGATTCATACTGGATTAAAATCGCTCCACAATTATTACAGTCAGACTGTAAAACTACACACTGCAGATTCATACTGGATTAAAATCACTCCACAATTATTACAGTCAGACTGTAAAACTACACGCTGCAGATTCATACTGGATTAAAATCACTCCACAATTATTACAGTCAGACTGTAAAACTACACACTGCAGATTCATACTGGATTAAAATCACTCCACAATTATTACAGTCAGACTGTAAAACTACACACACTGCAGATTCATACTAGATTAAAATCACTCCACAATTATTACAGTCAGACTGTAAAACTACACACTGCAGATTCATACTGGATTAAAATCACTCACAATTATTACAGTCAGACTGTAAAACTACACGCTGCAGATTCATACTAGATTAAAATCACTCCACAATTATTACAGTCAGACTGTAAAACTACACACTGCAGATTCATACTGGATTAAAATCACTCCACAATTATTACAGTCAGACTGTAAAACTACACACTGCAGATTCATACTGGATTAAAATCACTCCACAATTATTACAGTCAGACTGTAAAACTACACACTGCAGATTCATACTGGATTAAAATCACTCCACAATTATTACAGTCAGACTGTAAAACTACACACTGCAGATTCATACTGGATTAAAATCACTCCACAATTATTACAGTCAGACTGTAAAACTACACGCTGCAGATTCATACTGGATTAAAATCACTCCACAATTATTACAGTCAGACTGTAAAACTACACACTGCAGATTCATACTGGATTAAAATCACTCACAATTATTACAGTCAGACTGTAAAACTACACGCTGCAGATTCATACTAGATTAAAATCACTCCACAATTATTACAGTCAGACTGTAAAACTACACACTGCAGATTCATACTGGATTAAAATCACTCCACAATTATTACAGTCAGACTGTAAAACTACACACTGCAGATTCATACTGGATTAAAATCACTCCACAATTATTACAGTCAGACTGTAAAACTACACACTGCAGATTCATACTGGATTAAAATCACTCCACAATTATTACAGTCAGACTGTAAAACTACACACTGCAGATTCATACTGGATTAAAATCACTCCACAATTATTACAGTCAGACTGTAAAACTACACGCTGCAGATTCATACTGGATTAAAATCACTCCACAATTATTACAGTCAGACTGTAAAACTACACACTGCAGATTCATACTGGATTAAAATCACTCCACAATTATTACAGTCAGACTGTAAAACTACACACTGCAGATTCATACTGGATTAAAATCACTCCACAATTATTACCATCAGACTGTAAAACTACACACTGCAGATTCATACTGGATTAAAATCACTCCACAATTATTACAGTCAGACTGTAAAACTACACACTGCAGATTCATACTGGATTAAAATCACTCCACAATTATTACAGTCAGACTGTAAAACTACACACACTGCAGATTCATACTGGATTAAAATCACTCCACAATTATTACAGTCAGACTGTAAAACTACACACTGCAGATTCATACTGGATTAAAATCACTCCACAATTATTACAGTCAGACTGTAAAACTACACACACTGCAGATTCATACTGGATTAAAATCACTCCACAATTATTACAGTCAGACTGTAAAACTACACACACTGCAGATTCATACTGGATTAAAATCTCTCCACAATTGTTACAGTCAGACTGTAAAACTACACACTGCAGATTCATACTGGATTAAAATCTCTCCACAATTATTACAGTCAGACTGTAAAACTACACACACTGCAGATTCATACTGGATTAAAATCACTCCACAATTATTACAGTCAGACTGTAAAACTACACACTGCAGATTCATACTGGATTAAAATCACTCCACAATTATTACAGTCAGACTGTAAAACTACACACTGCAGATTCATACTGGATTAAAATCACTCCACAATTATTACAGTCAGACTGTAAAACTACACGCTGCAGATTCATACTGGATTAAAATCACTCCACAATTATTACAGTCAGACTGTAAAACTACACACTGCAGATTCATACTGGATTAAAATCACTCCACAATTATTACAGTCAGACTGTAAAACTACACACTGCAGATTCATACTGGATTAAAATCACTCCACAATTATTACAGTCAGACTGTAAAACTACACGCTGCAGATTCATACTGGATTAAAATCACTCCACAATTATTACAGTCAGACTGTAAAACTACACACTGCAGATTCATACTGGATTAAAATCACTCCACAATTATTACAGTCAGACTGTAAAACTACACGCTGCAGATTCATACTGGATTAAAATCACTCCACAATTATTACAGTCAGACTGTAAAACTACACACTGCAGATTCATACTGGATTAAAATCACTCCACAATTATTACAGTCAGACTGTAAAACTACACACTGCAGATTCATACTGGATTAAAATCACTCCACAATTATTACAGTCAGACTGTAAAACTACACGCTGCAGATTCATACTGGATTAAAATCGCTCCACAATTATTACAGTCAGACTGTAAAACTACACGCTGCAGATTCATACTGGATTAAAATCGCTCCACAATTATTACAGTCAGACTGTAAAACTACACACTGCAGATTCATACTGGATTAAAATCACTCCACAATTATTACAGTCAGACTGTAAAACTACACACTGCAGATTCATACTGGATTAAAATCGCTCCACAATTATTACAGTCAGACTGTAAAACTACACACTGCAGATTCATACTGGATTAAAATCACTCCACAATTATTACAGTCAGACTGTAAAACTACACACTGCAGATTCATACTGGATTAAAATCACTCCACAATTATTACCGTCAGACTGTAAAACTACACACTGCAGATTCATACTGGATTAAAATCACTCCACAATTATTACAGTCAGACTGTAAAACTACACACTGCAGATTCATACTGGATTAAAATCACTCCACAATTATTACAGTCAGACTGTAAAACTACACACACTGCAGATTCATACTGGATTAAAATCACTCCACAATTATTACAGTCAGACTGTAAAACTACACACTGCAGATTCATACTGGATTAAAATCACTCCACAATTATTACAGTCAGACTGTAAAACTACACGCTGCAGATTCATACTGGATTAAAATCACTCCACAATTATTACAGTCAGACTGTAAAACTACACACTGCAGATTCATACTGGATTAAAATCACTCCACAATTATTACAGTCAGACTGTAAAACTACACACTGCAGATTCATACTGGATTAAAATCACTCCACAATTATTACAGTCAGACTGTAAAACTACACACACTGCAGATTCATACTGGATTAAAATCACTCCACAATTATTACAGTCAGACTGTAAAACTACACACTGCAGATTCATACTGGATTAAAATCACTCCACAATTATTACAGTCAGACTGTAAAACTACACGCTGCAGATTCATACTGGATTAAAATCTCTCCACAATTATTACAGTCAGACTGTAAAACTACACAGACTGGAGATTCATACTGGATTAAAATCACTCCACAATTATTACAGTCAGACTGTAAAACTACACACTGCAGATTCATACTGGATTAAAATCACTCCACAATTATTACAGTCAGACTGTAAAACTACACGCTGCAGATTCATACTGGATTAAAATCTCTCCACAATTATTACAGTCAGACTGTAAAACTACACATACTGCAGATTCATACTGGATTAAAATCACTCCACAATTATTACAGTCAGACTGTGAAACTACACACTGCAGATTCATACTGGATTAAAATCACTCCACAATTATTACAGTCAGACTGTAAAACTACACACACTGCAGATTCATACTGGATTAAAATCACTCCACAATTATTACAGTCAGACTGTGAAACTACATACTGCAGATTCATACTGGATTAAAATCACTCCACAATTATTACAGTCAGACTGTAAAACTACACACTGCAGATTCATACTGGATTAAAATCACTCCACAATTATTACCGTCAGACTGTAAAACTACACACTGCAGATTCATACTGGATTAAAATCACTCCACAATTATTACAGTCAGACTGTAAAACTACACACTGCAGATTCATACTGGATTAAAATCACTCCACAATTATTACCGTCAGACTGTAGGGATAAGGGATATCAACTTACGTCTGCACTTTTATTCAGGCTTATCAGATGCGTCCGTCCATTATCTTCTTTGATGAAATCGATGGATTGGCCCCAGTGCGGTCCAGCCGGCAGGATCAGATACACAGGTATGTGTGAAGCAGTGGCAGCAGTGGGAACAGGCCCCTCTGAATGGTTAGTCATGTTTAAGGGTCATAACTCAGCCTGTGTGTTTTCTGTGCTCTCATAGCTCCATCGTGTCCACTCTGCTGGCCCTTATGGATGGCCTTGACAGTCGGGGAGAAGTGGTGGTCATCGGCGCCACCAACAGACTGGATTCCATCGACCCAGCACTCAGAAGACCTGGACGATTTGACAGAGAGTTTCTCTTCGGTTTGCCAGACAGAGAGGTCAGAACAATATTTATGTTTTTCGTGAAAATGAATGGGATGAATGTAGCAGTCACAGTTAGTGCTGATAGAGATGAGCAGCTTTGCACTGCTATATTTAGCGTTTTTCTCATCTTTATTATCTCAATTTCTGTTGCTCTTTGATCCAGGCACACATTCTCATATCAAATTGGCAATATTTTAATACCCCTCATTACAGATTGAGTGTTTTTATATATATCGCTGCCGTTGCATCAAAACCTCGTAAATCCAAAATGGTAACTTTACAGAAGGAAAAAACTTTGAACATTAGTCAGTGGAACCAGAACTTTTCCCCCCAAGTCATTTTGGTCTGTTCATCTTGAAATTTATACACATTGTAAACGTCAACATGCATTTTCAAATGATGTCAAAATATATATACATACACACACATATATATATATCATTTTTTGTTTATTCAAATATTAACACAAATATTAACACAAATAAATAGATTTTGAAAATGTGTCTTGGGTGCCTAAGACTTTGTGTGTGTGTGTGTATTTTATATATATGTGTGTGTGTGTGTGTGTGTGTGTCTGTATATATAAAATGTGATTTATATATTATGAAGAGATTGTTTTTGGCAGTAATAAATGCAAATATGAATACAGTAAAACTAACACTTATATTCGCATTATATATTTTATATTTTATTTATATTTTATATATTATTTGTATTTATCCATAACATTAATGGTTTTTGAGCGAATAAATGCTTACTGCTCAATTAAATAGGCTTACAAATTTACAATTTTCAGTTTCCTAAACCTTTTGTAAGAGTATTTATATATATATATATATACAGTGAAGTTGGGACGTTGTGTAAAACATAAATAAAAACAGAAGACGATGATCTGCAAATCCCTTTCAACCGATATTCAACTGAATCCACTACAAAGACGAGATATTTAATGTTCAAACGGATAAACTTTATTGTTTTTTGCAAATATTCACTCATTTTGAATTTGATGCCTGCAACACGTTCCAAAGAAGTTGGGACAGGGGCAACAAAAGACTGGGAAAGTTGAGGAATGCTCAAAAACACCTGTTTGGAACGTTCCACAGGTGAACAGGTTAACTGGAAACAGGTGAGTGTCATGATTGGGTATAAAGGGAGCATCCCTGAAAGGCTCAGTCGTTCACAAGCAAGGACGGGCGAGGTTCACCACTTAGTGAACAACTGCATGAGCAAATAGTCCAACAGTTTAAGATCAACGTTTCTTTCACATTCTGCACGTGTTCCAACAGCGTGGCGTCGTAGTAAAAGAGTGCGGGTACTAGACTGACCTGCCTGCAGTCCAGACCGTCTCCCATTGAAAATGTGTGGCGCATTATGAAGCTCAAAATACGACAGCGGAGCCCCCCGGACTGCTGAGCAGCTGAAGCTGGACATCAAGCAGGAATGGGAAAGAATTCCACCTACAAAGCTTCAACAATCAGTGTCCTCAGTTCCCAAACGCTTATTGAGTGTTAAAGGAAAGGTGATGTAACACAGTGGGAAACACGCCCCTGTCCCAACTTCTCTGGAACGTGTTGCAGGCATCAAATTCAAAATGAGTGAATATTTGCAAAAAACAATAAAGTTTATCCGTTTGAACATTAAATATCTCGTCTTTGTAGTGAATTCAATTGAATATCGGCTGAAAAGGATTTGCAAATCATCGTTTTCTGTTTTTATTTGCTTTACACAACGTCCCAACTTCACTGGAATTGGGGTTGTACATATAAAACAATAAATGCCTAAATATTATTGTACTTGTACAATGACAACAAAGTTGTGAATGAATTCATTCATTCAGTCTTTTACTCATTCATTCACTCTGTTTCAAGGGTATCATGTTCTGTTAACAGTCAAAAACTACTGACTGCTTTGTTTAATTTTATTCATTTCAGGCTCGAAAGGCTATTTTGAAGATTCACACCAGGCAGTGGAAGCCTTCTCCGTCTGACGCCTTCCTCGAGGAGCTGTCAGATAAGTGTGTCGGTAAGACTGACCAGACCACAAGTTTCCATCTCGGGAGGATTATTGGTCAGTAACAATACATATCACTTAATGTTTTTGGGAAGCTGCTCAGCCCATTTAAAAACCTCTGTTAGTCCTGTTTTACAGTGGGGAGTTATGGTATTTATGGTTATGGTATTTTTTAGATAATGAATGAATTGAAGCAGTTTTTTCTCAGGTCTTACTGCACTGTACCGATTCCCGTGTAATGATGCTGCTGGCTGCTTTGTCGTCCCCCCCGCCGTGCTCCTCCAGGTTACTGCGGGGCAGACGTTAAGGCCGTGTGTACGGAAGCCGCTCTCTGCGCTCTGCGCCGTCGCTACCCTCAGATCTACGGCACCTCCAGCAAACTCTTGCTCGACGTGAACTCCATCTCCATCTCTAGCCGGGACTTCGTGTACGCGATGATGAAGATGGTGCCGGCGTCTCAGCGGGCCGTCTCCTCGCCCGCTAGAGCCCTGGACCCTGTGCTGCAGCCGCTGCTGAGCTCCTTACTCGCCAACATATTGACCGTTCTGCATAGGATTTACCCTCACGCAGAGCAGGGGCTCAAACGGGAGAGGGACAGCGGTCAGTTGATAAGTTGCCCCCCGGTTTGAATAGTGCCCATCTTTAAGTGTACTTATTTCAATTATGTTACCAAGGTCAATGTTAGAAATGCTGCCTAAGGCCTTATCGGTACAGTACAGTAGCACAGCATACAGTATGTAAAAGCTTGAACCCCTGAATACGTATTTTCTGTTTCTGTTTATTTGTTGAGTTTAATATATTGGATCATCAAAACATGAACTTTTCCGCTGGCCACATTTTCGATTTAATTTTTTCCCCATTAATGTTAAATTCAGTAATTAAACAGTAATTGTGTATTAAAATGTGTCTCTCTAGACGGTAGACGATGTGTTACCTTATCTTCACTTAATAATCATAATAATAATAGTTTTTATTTATATGTCTCTTTTCATGCCAGCTTAAAGGGCTTAACAGACAGGAGATACATCTAAACAGTAATACAACAAATTGTTAGCATTAAAAAAAAGACAGAGGGCTTACAAAAAGTACAAAAACACAGCCTGTTAATTCTAAGGGATAAAGAGAGGCTGGAGAATGGTCATTAAAAAATAAAACGACATTGTTTTGTGTTGTGTCCACAAATGGGAAAGAAATCATATGTAATTATAGGATATAGGAATACAGGATAATCACTCCACTGTAAAATAATAACCCTCATAATTCCAGGTGAATTGGAGACGTGCTGAAGTCTCTAAATGACAGTGTGGATCATTTATGGATGTTTTCCCTTTCCTCCCCCCGACTCTCAGGCCTTGTGGGTCATATCCTGGACGATGAACTGATGTACGTTGACGATGAGACTCCGTCCACCAGCGCCGAGGACATTCACAGACACGCCCACCCACGAGGCTACCTGCAGAGCGGCAGGTACAGCAGCTTCCGCCACCTTTCAGCCCAAAGAGGTGGAGTTCAGTCTGGGCTATTAACAGTAGCTTGTAGACTATTGTTTACAAATAAAAGCTGCTCTTTGGACCCCGATCTTTGGTTTCAGGTCCAAAGATGGCTTTGCAGGTATTTTTCTATCAACAAATTCTACGTTGTTGTTGATTTTCTAGGTGAAAATAAGTAAACACCTCCTCTACGGAGACACAGTTGGTGTTTATTTACTGAATTTTTGAGAAAATAAAAAAGGTTTTAAGTACGTTAACCTCTGCAAATAAACAAAACGTCTTTTGACTGGGGTGTACGAACGTTTACATCTGACTGTAACGGTGAATTCACACACAGCGGCGGGATTTTGCCTCTGTCTTTTGCCTCCGTTCATAGAAACGCAGCCCTCCAGCCCACCTCCTGCCGTCCGCGGTTGCTCCTCTCTGGTGGTCCCGGCTCAGGGCAGAGCTCCCATCTGGCCCCGGCCGTGCTGCACGCTCTGGAGAAGTTCACTGTGTATACGCTGGACCTGGTAGTGCTGTTCGGCGTCAGCAGCACCTCTCCTGAGGAGGCCTGTGCTCAGGTACACTCGTCTCTTATGAGCACGTGCAGCAGAATCACCAGTGATGCGGCCATTTGTCTAGTACCTGATTATTACACAACAGCTAGTTCTGACCTCTCAGTGCGATTGGCTGACCTTCCCCTGAGTTAGTGATGACATTATCATGACTGATAATGTCTGTAACGTAGCAGAAACAACCAGTAAAAACTTCAACACAGGTAATAAGCCTACCAAATAAAACTATCAAGCGAGCTTCAGTGACAAAACCAGAACGATCCCATTGTAATCAACAAAGCTGTTTACACCAGATATGAGTAATTATTATAAACGAATCATAAAAGTCAATAATTAGTGTAATCTGTGGTATAATCGCCATAATACACTGAAGGTGGTGCTGTACTGTGAGATATTGACTCTACTGTGCTGATCAACTCGGTGTTTGGCTTCATGCTTAAGCAAGCTAGTGCCAGTATCTCACCAGTATCTCACTCTTGTGTTTAATATGGAATTCACGCTTAGAGATCTAGAGTTACTGTTGCCGTTGTGTTATACATTCGATTCATGTAATTAATTACACTTAATTTGATTTACAGTCTGCACTTCTGACTTAATTTCAACACAAAACAACGGTCACTTTTCATCAAATTCAAATCATAAAATATTTCCTCTTCTACTTTTATCCAGTCTAAAGTGTCTGCAAGCAAATTTTGTCCGTTTTTATAGTTCACAGTAAATCATACGAGTCCATTTCAACAGGTTTTGCCACCTTAAGAGACCTGGATGCAGATTGAGCGGGTTTAGAGGAGTTCTGGTATTTCTCCCGAAACGATCGGGACTGATTTCTAGTGTTTGTTAGCAATGTGAGGACTCTCAGAGATGTCTTAGGTTGATCTTGTCTGTCTGTTCTCTCCTTTACCCATGGCTCTACTCTGCGTTCCTTCAGGTGTTTTGCGAGGCTAAGCGGACGTCTCCCAGCATCCTGTACCTGCCCCATATCCAGCAGTGGTGGGACACTGTGAGTGGGACCCTGAAGGCCACGTTTCTCAGCTTGCTGCAGGACATCTCTTCATTCTCCCCCATATTACTGCTGGCCACCTCAAACTTCTCTCACAGCGAGCTGGCAGAGGAGGTAATGCACAGGGAGTGAAGCCGTTAGGAGTCTTGGTTTTGCAGGACATTCAAGTTAAGCTTGTATAATCATTCATGTGTTAAAAGGGCTTTCAAACATTCAGCATATTAACATTAATAACATAGCTAAGGAAAATAAGGAACCGTAGTGAACGTATCTGGAGGAGAGACAATCTGAGGCGCTAGGGGTGTCACCATACACATGTAAATATTAATATTGTTATAGGGGAGTTGTGAGAGTGCATGATCTAAAATCCGTGACCACAGGAATTATATAGTTTTGTAGTTCAGAACACAATTCATAACATTCCCTAAAATTTTAACCATGAACATAAAAAACCTGCACCGTTCTTGGAACTGGAAAACCACGTTTAGGCTGGACGAGCACTGCACGACTTTTAAAGTCTTAACTGATTTCTAAAACAGAAAGCATCACAAATGTCGTGAGGGCACTCGCACTAGATGACCAGGCAAAGAGAGAGAGCATAACACACGCAGCGGTTTTCAGATAAATAAGAACTCAGAATCCCAGATCTGCCTAGATCTCCCGACACAAACAGAACTTACGGGTCCTGTTTGGGCTTTTATGAGCAGCTAAAGCGCAGACTGGGGATTAATATGTGGTGAGCAGCACCGAGACAGTGACAGCTGGAGAAACATTTCACTACAAACTGGCAGCTAAATTGTAAACAGAGCGATCTGACGACTGGATCCAGCATTATAAACGTGATATCGGCTCTTTTCTGCCCGTGTTTTAGATGCAAATCCTCTGTCTCTGTGCTCTGCTGTTCAGAAAGTGTTCTTCTGGCTCTCTGATTGGCTGTTTGAGTTCATCTCTGACCTTCTCACGCGACAGGACTCATATATTTCATTATGTAGTTAAATACTGAATAACATTTAATTAAATCTATAGGAGCAGGATAAAAAAAATGACAAAAACGGCAAATATAAAATGGATTTTGTGAAGTTGTATTTGACGTTTTTCTGTGCATAACAACAACTTTTTCAGATTTAAATGTTAAAATATATCATTATCTCACAAACGCAAATGTGGTATGGATTGAAAGTTTGGAATCAGCACTTTCCACTTAATTTCTCCACAATAATTTGAATACAGTACTTCACCTGTAGTGATACAGATTGGGCAGCCTAACTTGCATACTGCCTGGCTTAGATGAGATTCAAATGCTAGAGTATAACTGGCAGGCTGACGTTTGTTTCCTAGCGTTCAGTTTTTATTTTTTATTTTACTGTATTTCTATATCTCACTGATCAAATAGCTATTGATAGTATAGAAACTACATCTGCAGTTCATGTTATCATTAAACCATTGAGAGAGTTTGTCGCTGCATCCACAAATGCAAGTCAAAACTAACCATGCGAAGCAAAAACCGTATATAAACAGATCTAGAAACACTGCCACCTTCTTTGGGCCTGATCTAAAAATGTTTTTCTCAAGCTTTTTTCTTCAAATCTTATCCGCTTGCGTTAATGAGCTACGGGCCAGAAACAGTGAAATAACATATAGGAAGAGATGTTTAAATATATAAACATCATGCAGAGCCTGGCAGAATTGTACCTCTTGTCTGAGGCTCAGTGAGTCTAGACATTTATACCAAAGCAGTTGCAAGTGTTTATATATGGCGCTCTGTTGATGTTTCAATTTCTCTTTCTCAGCTCCAGACTCTGTTCCGGGTTGAGTACGGAGAAGTTTTCCAAGTGCGGCTGCCCAACTGGACGGAGCGGATGAAGTTCTTTGAGGATGTGATCCTCCATCAGGCCGCTAAAGCTCCTCCATCCAAAAAGAAAAGCCGTCAGTAACTCATCTTTCAGTTTATTATAAAGTTAGCTCACACAGTACGGTTTAGAATTAAGTTTAGAATTACTGGTTTTAATAACATGCAAATGCACAATCATTTTAATACAGTGCTTCACCTATAGCAATACAGATCCGGCAGCCTAACTCGCACGCCGTCTGGCTTAGACGGGATACAGATACGAGAGTTTAACTGGCAGGCTGCGGTTTGTGCGTTCGGTTTTTATTTTTTATTTTATTGTAATTCAAAAGGCATTGACCAAGTCTTGCTGATCCAATAGCTATTCATAGTAGGATTACAGTAGGATTACATACAGGAAATTACTACAACATATATACATATATATATATATATATATATATATATATATATATATATATATATACATATATATATATATATATATATATATATATATATATATATATATATATATATATATAATTTACAGTTTTAATTTTACAGTTTTTTTAATTATTTAGTAAAAATGACTATGTCAAACTAAGCTATGTCAAAGCTTCCACCCAACTTGGAAAGAAGGAAGCGAATTCTTTGAGAACCAGGGCTTCCGCGCTATGTTCTTTGGAGCCAAGATACAGCGTCCGAAGATATTTTACTGACACAGCGACTCCCTACTCTCTACAACGAGACCTAAACCAAAGTTATAAAATCACTGAAGAGGACGAGTAGGGTGGCTGTCATGGGATATGCGGAGACCCATTGCCACAGAATCTTATTTCACCGTAACTGCGTTTTATTGCAGATGAGTGGCAGCTACCGTCTCGTCTGCTCCAAACAAGAGCAGTGAATGAAAGCCTTCCAGTTCCCTTACACCACATCACTTCAGTTCGATTTATTAAAAGATATTGGACGTAAATTCATTGTGTGTGAATGAGAGGGAGGCAGGGGGAAAGGTGAAGATGCAAGGAGTAGAGGTCGTAAAGGTGGATGACTTCAAATATCTTGGGTCAACCATCCAGAGCAATGGACAGTGTAGAAAAGAGGTGAAGAAGAGGGTGCAGGCAGGATGGAGTGGGTGGAGACGGGTGTCAGGGCTGATGTGTGACAGAAGGACAGCAGCAAGAGTGAAAGGGAAGGTCTACAAGACAGCAGTGCGTCCTGCTATGATGGACGGTTTGGAGACTGTGGCTCTGTCTAAAAGACAGGAGGCTGAGCTGGAGGTGGCGGAGATGAAGATGCTGAGATTTTCGTTGGGAGTGACCAGGCTGGACAAGATTAGAAATGAGCAGATCAGAGGGACGGTGAAGGTGGAGCAGTTTGGAGATAAAGCCAGAGAGGCCAGGTTGAGATGGTTTGGACATGTGTTGAGGAGGAATAGTGGATATATTGGGCAAAGAATGTTGGAGATGGAGCTGCCGGGCAGAAGGAGAAGAGGTGGACCTCAGAGAAGGTTTATGGATGTAGTGAAGGTGGACATGGATATGGTTGGTGTGAAAGTAGAGGAGGCAGTGGATAGGGCAGGATGGAGGCAGATGATCCGCTGTGGTGACCCCTAAATGGAGCAGCCGAAATAAGAAGAAGAAGAAGAAGAAGAAGAGGACGTAAATTCATTATTCATTACTTTGCTTTAGAAGCACTAGGTCATCACAGAGTAAGAAAAAAGAAATCCTGATGATTCACTAATCATTTTATAATCACATCACAGCCCTCTGGATCGTAATCGAATCATGAGGTGCCTAGAGATTCACACCCCTACAATGGGTAAAAATGTGATCGCAGTGATTTTGCCTGTGGCCTGATTGTTGGTGCCAGATGGGCTGGTTTCCTGCTGATCTCCTAGGATTTTCACACAGTACTGGACCGGAATCTAAAAGAAATGCTTCCAACATCTTGTGGATTCCAAGCCATGAGCAGTTGGCCCTACACCAGCATTAGTGCCGTGTTGGTAGTAAAGTGCTTGGTGAGTGTTTGTGTGCTAACGTGCATTTGTATGATGTTTGTTCATTAGTGCTCCAGGCTCTGGAGGTTCTGCCTTTGGCTCCGCCCCCTTCCCGTCCTCAGATGACTGAGTCAGAGCTGATGCGTTTGGAGGAACAGGAGGAGGACACTCTGAGGGAGCTCCGCCTCTTCTTGCGCAGCGTCACCGAGCGACTGGCCCTGGACAGACGCTTTAAAGCCTTCACCAAACCTGTGGACATAGAAGAGGTCACACTGCTTACTGTCTCACACATTCAGACTAGAGTCACAGTCCAGGAAAGGTGCTATGAAACACAAACTTGGAAAGTTCAAAGTTCAACCTCTCTTTATCACTTAGAATTAAAAGGCTGTTTTTGTTACTGTGTTTTTAAGACTGATGTACACTGTATTTCCAAAAGTATTCACTCCCCCATCCAGATCACTGAGTTCAGGTGTTCCAGTCACTTCCATGGCCACAGGTGTATAAAGCCGAGCCCCTCGGCCTGCAGACTGCTTCTACAGACATTAGTGAAAGAATGGGTCGCTCTCAGGAGCTCAGTGAATTCCAGCGTGGTGCCGTGATCGGACGCCACCTGTGCAGCAAGTCCAGTCGTGAAATTTCCTCACTACTAAATATTCCACAGTCAACTGTCAGTGGGATTATAACAAAGTGGAAGCGATTGGGAATGACAGCAACTCAGCCACGAAGTGGTCGGCCACGTAAAATGACAGAGCGGTCAGCGGATGCTGAGGGGCATAGTGCGCAGAGGTCACCGACTTTCTGCAGAGTCAATCACTACAGACCTCCAAACTTCCTCTGGCCTTCAGATCAGCTCAAGAACAGCGTAGAGAGCTTCATGGAATGGGTTTCCATGGCCGAGCAGCTGCATCCAAGCCTTACATCACCAAGCGCAGTGCAAAGTGTGGAATGCAGTGGAGTAAAGCGCCGCCACTGGACTCTAGAGCAGTGGAGACGAGTTCTCTGGAGTGACCAATCACGCTTCTCCGTCTGGGAATCTGATGGACGAGTGTTGGTTTGGAGGTTGCCAGGAGACGGTACTTGTCTGACTGCATTGTGCCGAGTGTAAAGTTTGGTGGAGGGGGGATCATGGTGTGGGGGTGTTTTTCAGGAGTTGGGCTCGCCCCATTAGTTCCAGTGAAAGGAACTATTAAAGCTTCAGGACCAAGAAGTCTTGGACAATTTTGTGCTCCCAACTTTGTGGGAACAGTTTGGGGAAGGGACCATTCTGGAAGAACGGTCAGAAATTCCCATGAACACACTCCTAACCCTTGTGGAAAGCCTTTCCAGAAGACTTGAAGCTGTTATAGCTGCAAAGGGTGGGCCGACATCATATTAAACCCTATGGATTAAGAATGGGATATGATTCAAGTTCATATGCGTGTGAAGCCAGAGGAGTGAATACTTTTGAAAATATAGTGTATATAACTGAGTCCTGTGTTCATGGCAGCCTCATTCAAGAAGCAGTACAGGCTTAAAACACTCCTTATAACTTCAGTACGAGTGGGTGGAGCTAAGCTACTGTTGGCTAAATAGGTGAATATATGTAAATTAGTTCATTCTTGTGACAAAACAGTGAATTCAGACGAACAAAATCAGTTGTTAGAGATTTTGCTGAAGATGTCATAAGATTCCCATAACAGGGAAGACAGTCAAACAGACATTGAACAGCTTGTAAAACTCCGCTTAACACCTCATATAAAAACACTTAAAAGCCACAGCAGTTAAAAAGGTTGAAAAGCATTAAGTATTAAAAAAAACAAAAACAAAACAAGAATCCTAAAACACAAAATAATTCAGAACCATAAAATGCATAAAACAAGAGCGTACTTTATGATGAAAGCAATTTACTTTAACTACATTCATCAGGAAAAATATTACATTCCTAAAAACATTGTTTTTCTCTCTTTGCATTAATGTATGATGCATAATTAGGCTTTCATTGGATTATGCATATATTTTAAATTAAAAAATATCAGCAGTAGCTAATTTCTGTTTAAAAAAAAAAAAAAATATATATATATATATATATAGTAGCTTTGTTTTTTAAAGCTGCACTATGTGGATTTTGGGGATTTGGAGACCTCTCTGGTAGAAATGTGTAATTGCATGTAACGTGCTGAAGAACATTTTGTAACATGGGTTGTACTTCGGCTCCCTCCCCCAAGGGGATGAACCTGATGACGGAGAGCGAATTCACAACGCGTCTTAAGAGGATGTGAGTGAATGATCTGCTATTGTCGTCATATCTTCATTAGTCTATATGCGTGACGTTCATATGTGAAGACATACGACGTGGTGTGAGCTTTACGGAGGGACTCGCAGCAGCGCACGCTCACCGTATTTTAACCTGTTTATATTCTCCTAAATCAGTAATGATACTACTTTCATTTTTAACAAAAACATAGGTGTGACAAAACATAGGTGTGTTGTTGGTTCAGCTAAGCCATTGCTGACTTTTAGATTGGGAAACTGTGTGGAAAACTCATAATGTAGGCTCTTGAAATCAAAATCCGTTGCTCTGTAATTGTGTCTTGGTAAATTATGAGGTGCTTGTGAGAAACTTGGAAGTCTTGAGTGTTTTACTAAAGGAAAGTAGACTTTTTAAAAGGTAAGGACGTACACTGTGCTCTTAATGTTTACAGACGTTAATGTAAAAAAGACTCTGTTCTAAGTAATTTCACACTATTTCTGTTGGTCCATTCATCATAACACGTTCTGACCATGTAAAGGCCAGCTGCAGTTTTCTGTAAACAGGATAAAAAGACAGGAGGTTGTGACAGTGACGATATATTCCGTGTCTTGCTTCACTGCCGTATGAAACTCCAAATATAATACACCGTATCTTACAGCAGAGATAGTAAAGCTGTGTTTTCTCTCTCTTGTAGGTGCCCGATTACTGCACTGTGGTAAAGCAGCCCATGGATCTGTCCACCGTGCTGACAAAGATCGATGTGCACAGTTACGTCACAGTGAAGGAGTTCCTGCACGATGTGGATCTGATCTGGAAGAACGCTCTCGAGTACAACCCTGACAGCAATCCCACCGGTAAGTTACACCATCCGCCACATTCTCCATAATCTCTGCTTGGTTAAGACAGTCCACCTCCTTGTTTCTACACTCATTGTCCAGCTCCGCTGACCACATAGGTGCTCTTTGTAGTTCTACAGTTACAGACTGTAGTCCATCTGTTTCTCTGATACTCTGTTACCCTGTTCTTCAGTGGTCTGGACCCCCGCAGGACCACCACAGAGCAGGTATTAGTGTTAGTGTGTGTTGTGCTGCTATGAGTGGATCAAACACTGTGTCCACTCACTGTCCACTCTATTAGACTCTCCTACCTTGTCGGTCCACCTTGTAGATGTAAAGTCAGAGACGACAGCTCATCTGCTGCTGCACAGTTTGTGTTGGTCATCCTCTAGTCCTTCATCGGTGGTCACAGGACGCTGCCCACAGGACGCTGCCCACAGGACACTGCTGGCTGGATATTTTTGGTGAACCAAATAATCCAAACAGTACCTGCTCTGTGAGGGTCCATGGGGGTCCTGACCACTGAAGAACAGGGTAACAGAGTATCAGAGAAACAGATGGACTACAGTCTGTAACTGTAGAACTACAGAGTGCAGCTATACGGTCAGTGGAGCTGATAAAGTGGACAGTGAGCGTAGAAACAAGGAGGTGGACTTGCATGCCTGTCCTAATAAAACACATTTACATTACCATTAAAGAACTGGAATCAGTTGTACTAAAATTTAATTTAAATGAATAATAACTTGTGATGATTGCATAATAAAAAAATATTTCAACTTCATTATTGAGGCCGTCTCAACATCCTAAAATTTTAGAGTCAACCTTTTTAAAAATCAACAGCAATATTATCTCAATATTATCTTTTTTTCTGTTTATTATTTAAAACTCTTGTGCTTCACTTGACAAGCATATTGAAAGCATGTATGCGTTTTTCTGCAGCCACGTTGTTTTTACAGTGTTTAAAACATTTGGTGCAGTCTTTTAACAGTAACGTGTGCTGTGTTGTAGACCGTCAGATTCGTCACCGTGCATGCGCTCTGAAGGACACTGTTCATTCCATCATCAGAGACGAGCTGGATGAAGACTTTGAGAAAATATGTCAGAAAATCAGAGAATCACGCAACATGAGAGGTGAACAAAACCATACTCACCAGACAGGCCGTGCAAACATGACCCCCTGCCACAGTCGGGTCCAGTCTAATCTGCAAACGGCTGTTTTGGCTGTAGATTTCGTTCCAGTGGAGCAGGCGCCCCACTGTACTGGCTCTGATTCTGCTAGTACAGGAGTCGCAGTCCAAATGTTAAGAAGTCATTTTGTCCTTTCAACAAAAATCAAACCACCTTGGGAGCGACAACATTTGACATTCGTTGTACATCTTGGCTGTAAATGTGTCTCAGTATGTGCTGATGTGCTAAGTCAGCTTCTCTTTGCCGGCTTCTTGTTTCAATTGTCCCGTTCCACTTTCACTGGAATTCTAATGAGTTTCTCATTGCAGATTAAACGTATCAGGAAACATGCAAAATGCAAAATAAGTCCCATTTCACCAAATTATTGATGTTCATCTTAAATCTCTCTGTTTGCCTTGGCCTGGTACTAACTCAGCAGGATCGTGGTCCGTGTTGCTATGTTGACCAACAGTCTGTACGCCAACCTTCAGGGTTAAAGGGTGAATTAGCAGTTCTACATTAACTCCAGCATTAAAGAGCACGTATTGTTAAAACTGTTAGAACGATCAGCAGAGCTAGTTAAATCAGTTGCTCGGCCTTCAGACAACTGATCGGCTGACCTCTAGCTTTGATGGAATGGAAACCTGCAGTCACACTGACCCGTCACGCAGAAGATTAGACACCACCGCTGTACCACATTCTGCAAATCTCTCAAACGAAAGCGTATTTTTGTTGTTGCTGTATTTGAAGGTTGCGCCTCGTCCAGGTTTGCACCGTCCTTCTACCAGGTGAAGGAGGAAGGCCACGGAGAGTTTAGGCATCCTCAGGTTAAAGATGCCACGGCAACGCTGACGCCCAAAACACCACGGCCGAACCGTGAGATCTTTCTCCATGTTCTTGTATCGTGGTTTTAGTATCACGGTGTTCATATCACTGCCAGTTTACGCCTCTGTTCCAAAGTCATTTTTACACTCGTTACCTAAGCAGGGAAGCGTACCCGCCGGTCTTCCCGCACGGCCAAGACTCCGGCACATGGGAAGCTGCCGATCGACGCAGACGAAGCACTGAAGATCCTGTCGCAGAAAACACCACGACTCATCGTGGACCACGAGCAACTCAAGGTAATAAAATGGACACTATAGAAGATACACCTTTTTCCCCCGAGTATACAATCGCCCACATGACTGACTGACAGTGCTGCCCACTTCAGACCAGCTGCCCACGCCCCAGCCACCCGCCACCTGCCTTAGACTAGCTGCCCACCCTACACTGATGTTCTCATAGACTCCCAGCTATTCCTACTACTAACACTACTGCTATTAATATTAGTAGTGTAATAACTCTGTAGGTAGTCTGACCTGAGGAGGACGGGTCCCCCCTGGTGAGCCTGGTTCCTCCCAAGGTTTCTTCCTCAGCTCTGAGGGAGGTTCTCCTTGCCACTGTTGCCCCCTGGCTTGCCCACCTGGGGGTTTTACATTCTTACAGTCTTTTCTGGAATTCTATGAAGCTGCTTTGTGACAACATCCGCAGTAAAAAGCACCACAAATAAATTTGATTTGATTTGATTTGATTTGAAACACCTTTCTTTTCAAACTAAATTTAAAATAAACCAGCATGTCTTTGTTTTCTTTGCAGCTCAAAGTGCTTGGACAGGTGAGAACACTGAACAGTAATAGAAGAAATGATGATTAAAATCATATCACATAAAGCAATCACAATATACATCACATTAAAAAGATGAATACCAAAGAAATGTAAACGTTTAATGGAAACAGTTTTAAATTAAATGTATTTAAATTAAATTAACTGAAGTCCACAGTTTATAAGCAGAATAACTGAAAGTGTCTGTTTTCTGTATTTTACGGAAGGTGTTTGCAGAAGTTTCTGCAGATCTAAGATCAAGAACAGATGGACATTCTGTGCGATATGCAGGCGCGTCGAGGCCATTTATAGTCTTAAAAATGAATCTTACAATATTAAAGCCAAAGCAGGCATATTTAGGCATACTGCTTTTAGTCACAGCACCAGCTGGAATTCACTACAGGAAACACTAAAACTCAGCTCACTAGTGTCACTCAGTCATTTTAAACTTTTAATATCAAACCACCTTCAGACGGCCTGCACCTGTTTTACTTAATCATATTTATTCGTAACTTTTATTTTTGTGCAAGTTCTCCTTAGTTCTTTATCTCTTTTTATTTATTTATTTCCTCTCATTTTATTTTTACGTTTTTTTTATCATTACTTTTTTAAAAATTTGTGATATTGTACTATTACCTTACTAATTTCTTATCTACTTTTGATCTTAATTTCTTACCATTTAAATCTCAAGTTCTATTTTTATCTACTTTTATCTTTTATTCACTGTTATTTTAAATTTTCTTTCTTAAATTTTAAAATTTCTTAATTTAAAATGATTAAATGTAGTTATTATTTTCTTTTCATGCCAATCCCTGTTTTTGTAAATGCTCGGCTACATTGAAAATGAGGGTTGCCCTCAATGTACTTCCGAGTCAAAATAAAGGTTGATTGATTGATTGATAGAAGAAAACAGTATCATGGGGATGCATCCATGACAGTGATTGGGAGTAAATAAATGAGGACAAACTCGTTGCAATTAGGTGAATTGTTACACCCCTGTCGGCCGTCTCATCAACACCCCAACCTCCCAAGTGTTTAAACCTCCTTTGGTCCAGTCCCATGTCACCCCTGGGCCCTGCCACTTGGCCCTACCCCTCTGTTCACTGTTGTAAGGTGTCCCGATTCTTGTTGAGATAGAGGGTGTATTTTCTCAGTTTAATGTCGGTTTAGTGTATTATGGTCCTTTTTCTTTATAACAAGCACGAAAAATCACTAATAGTGCTGATGTCCCTTTCCAGCCATTTCCAGTCAGAACTGCGGCTCCATTTAAGGCTGAACGGGAAAATTAAATCTGAATCTCCGACTTCAGCTTCATATCTCTGAAGAATTAGGGGGGGTGATAATAAATAACTGCCCCCCTCTTTGAAGGCGTATGATCCCTAAATGTAACTAAAGCCCAGCAGTGAGGAGCTGAACTTTCCCCTCCTCTGCTGTCCCTGCAGACGGGCAGGGTCGCCTACAGAGCGGCGCTAGTAGCTGTTAATGAAGTGATGCTCTTTTATTAGAGGGTCTCATTTCAGAGGAAGATCTCAACCACTGCCCTGTAGCTCAGTAACAAGGGGCAACACAAGGGGTGGGGCTAAAGATAAGAAATGGGACTGGACCTTCGTGCCAAGTCATTCTTTAGACAACAGACTGATTTCCAAATGATTTTGTCTAAAGACACAAGAGAGACACTTTAACTTTGCCTTGATTCTTCAGGAGCTTCATCGGTTTGTGGTGGTGAAGACGGAGGGCTGTGAGGTGTTTCAGCTGGAGAAGCTCTACGCACTGCTCTGCCAGTGTATCTACAGACACCGCAAAGATTCCAACAAAACCGGCCTCATTCAGGTATGAACTCATCCGCAGGTCAACTTTCCAGCTTTTACTTCTCAGTAACTCGGTGATGGATAAAGCACACAGACGCTGTGCTACAGTCAAAGTAGAGATCGCTTTTCACAAAGTATCACTGCAGTAAAAGCAGACCTCCACAGTTTAAATACAAAATTAATGCTTTTAAATGTACTTAAATATCAAAAAAAGTCCAGTGAGTTATTCTAGCTGTTAAAGTTATATTCATTTGATGGCCAATTTCTATTGAAGGGGAATTCCAGAGTTTTTCTAAATTTTTCGCACAGTTCAGTATTTCAGAGGGTTTGGTGTGAAACGGTCCAGAAGTCTTTACAGTGGTGGTGATGGGAACCAGGCGTCGCCATGACTACAACACAGATATAGACACTTTATTCACTATCCAGAACCACCAGAGAACCTACACGAGTCTTCTGAGCTTATATGGAACGTTGATGATCTAAATCTAAAGAAATAGGTTTTCTTCAGGAACTGTTGTGTTTCACAGCCGCCTGCAAAGGATTGGATTTATTAGAACTCAATTCTGGCCCTTTGTCTACCTCACCACCACAAAGCCGAAGTCTTCTCAGAACTATCGGAAAACAATGTGGCAACATTTTCAGAACCGGTTCATGTAGGAACTTTCTGTGAGGAGCTTTTAGAGGGACGTCTGGTTCCCATCACCACCACTGTGAACGGTTCTGACTCGGTAAGTTTATCTAGAACAGAGCGTTTCACACCAAACCGCTCTAAATGACATTCATTTAATAATGCAGAAACCTGGAAAAAAAGGGCTGTGGAATTTTTCAAAGCCTGACTTATCCCGTCTAAAACTTGCGTAGCTGCAGATGCGCAAAAATAGGCAACTTTTGTCATCAAGAGGAAAGTGTAATTAATTCATTAGTAATGTAAATTTTACATTTAAAATGTAATTTTACCACCACCCTTAAACTTAGAACATACTTTAAAATTTCCCGCTCACTAGAGCCGATTTGGATAAAATGTCTAATTTTAAATGACTGAGATTTAAAAGGTCCACGCCTGTTATTTTTGCCATTATCTCTGGCTCGGCGGGTTGAGCGCTGAACAGACCTCCAGTTTCTACGCAGCACACCTCGCTGTGTTTGCTTTTCATCAGTCTAACATCTGTTGTCCAGCCAGTTTACAGGCTCTGTGTTAACGTGCACAATGCAAATTGCTGCTGTCAGGATTTGAAAGCTGCCTTTTTTTAATTGCGAGTTTGATATAAAGCCAATTCATTTCTCAGGCCTGCTCCACACATCGTTACGGCGTGTTGAGAGGATCTCAAAGAATTTCAGAGGTCCAGTTTAGGCCTTTTCACACTGAACATGGTGTTTTCGTACAATTCATTCGGACGACCGCTACCTAATCCAAACGCACGAATGACTGATCTCAGAGAAAAACACATTACTTCGTTCTCCTTCTGTTAAAATTTGTACGTGAAAGGGTTCGTAATGTTCCAGCCGCTGGACGAAGTGGTGAAACTCCAAAATGGAAAGTGGCCCAATGACCCACTGTGACCGTTGTATGAGGAGCGAAGGATATCTTTGTCTCTCTAAGACATTCCGTCCATTTGTTCCTCTTTGTTTGATGTGAACCACGCCGTGTGATCAAAAACACTGAATTACATAACTACAGTCACAGAAATACATCCATAGTGCAGGGGTGCCCAACCCTGGTCCTGGAGATCTACCATCCTGCAGAGTTTTGCTCCAACCCTAGTCAGTCACACCTGATCCATGTAATGAAAGTGTTCAGGCGCTTCGGAATAATACAGCCAGGTGTGTTGGGTCTGAACTGTCCATGGTGGTGGATCTCCAGGACCAGGGTTGGGCACCCCTGGTGTAGGGTGTGTCTGAATATTTAGCATTTTGTGTTATTTGTGTTTTTTTCCACATATGTAAGAGTTTTCTCTCACTTCAGAGTAACGACACATTTGTACATATAACATAGTGGAGCGACAAGAAGGAAATATTAGTTTGAAATGGACTTATAAATAATATTTATATAAAATATTCCACTGCCCCCCCATATACTTGAAAAAGTACTTAAGTATAGTAGCATGTACTTCATTACTGTCCTCCGCTGCAGATTACTATGAAGATAAACAGGGATTCCCTTCTCAGGCTCTGTGATCTTCAGCTTTAAGTGCTGAGATGGCATATGTTGTCTTCAGTATCCAAACCTTCATCTTGATTTATGTAGAAAGAAATCACTTTTTTTTATGTTTTAGGAAATGAAGAGGGAAATCGAAAACTTTCAGTGAAGCACCACCGCAGCTTCAAGTACAATTTGAATAAAACACATTGCATCCAATTCTTATGATATTATCTTTCCTGTCTTAGTCATTGTTTTCTTATATGACCGATCATAGCTCTCTGATATAATTTCAGTATTTCCATTCATTTCAATTGAATGGAAAAGAAGAAACGTACATTTGAGAACCACCAGGGGGTGCTGTTGTCCTCACAATATTACACCGAGTCTAGGATGTGTGTGGCCTCAGATTTTAAGGGTTGCTTTTCACAACATCACAAAATGTGGGGAAAAAAATGAGAGAAGGGCAAACAAAAACAAACTTTACAACGTAAAATCATTTTGGACCATATTAAAAACTGTTATGCATACGCTCAATCCTGAGATTAGAATTTTAATTTGGATGCCACATAAAATCGAAATGTCAAACATATCTGGAATTTCATTCCATACAAGTACATGCATAGCAACACATATCTGACAACATATTAATCTTTTTCCTATTGTGAAGATTATAGCGAGTCCTCTTTTCAAGTGTAAACCCCTTTCCCTCGTGTTCGGCAAGGCAAGTAAACATTTCCACAGACAGTTTCTGGGGTCCAAGTGATCAAAAAAGTCACTCTTTCGTAATACTGCTAATGGTTCATCTTTCAAAAAGTATTGCATTGGAAGCCAAGTTTTAAAAAGAGAGACTAAAGAGAACCAGCAAACACGTACAAGTACTTCTCAGAAGAATTCTGCATCAGCAAAATATATAAACAAAAACAAACTAAACACTCAAGTGGAAACAATCGGAAATAACAGCAAGGACAAACTAGAATCTACACATACGGACAAATATGTCATTTCTGAAGGACTTTCATTATGGATGTTTTAGGACTACAAAAATGTTGACATGGGGGTCTAAGCAGAGACGTGTTCTGCAACCTACAGCGTATTTTGCGTGTTATTTTCCATTTTCCAAAGTTGAATTTTTCCGGAATCCTCTGGCTAAATGTGTAGCCTTTGTTTGATTCCAGGTGTGATGGAGTCGTATTATTATTATTATTATTATTATTATTATTATTATTATTCTCATCTCAAATTTGTATTCGTTTTCATCTAGAAATATTTTCGGAAATAAATACGTCACAAAGAGGCGAAAAATATTACACACAATACTCTTTCAACAAACGTTTCAAAATTCACTTTTAAATCACTGAAGGATAAATCTCCTGATTTGATTGTCCACCTGCTGTTGTGTAAACGGGCACGGTGCATCGAGATAAAAAGTAAGGATTCACTTCACATGCTCCGTCGTATGTGCCGAGCAGTAGAACTTCTTGTGCGTTATAAAGTTTGACAAGTTATTGAACTGGATGTCACATGGACGGCAGTACTTGACGTTGGCCGTCGTGGACATCGATCCGTTCAAGCCTTTCTTAATGCTCAATGGGATCTCCTCAGTCTTGGAGGTTGGTGATGAAGCAGACATGCTCTCGTCGGCTTTCGCAGAGCCTTCTGCATCTGGGCTTGAGGAACTCAAGTGGATGTCTGGAGTAGGCTCCTTTTCTGGATCTGCTGGCTTCTCCTCAGGCTGGAGGGTGTCATTTAAGGTCAAAGTCTGGCCCATGGCTGTGATTTTCAGGTTCTCCTCACCACCTTCAGCGCTAATATGGCTCCCGTCTGGCATCGGTTGGTCTTTCTCACCTTCACTGCCCTCGTTCGGGCTCTGCCTCCGCTCGCTTTGTGTACCAAGCATCCCCGTGGCATAATCGGTGGGTTTGATCTCGTAATACGGCCATATCTGCTCATCTGGTCTCATTTTCTTAGCTGCGCTTGAGTAGCTCTCGAGAGACCGCAAGCTGCTTTCTTCTTTTATGGAGATTGGATGCACCTCAGGAGATGTTCCAACATCAGATGTTGTCACAGCATGTACCGGGACCATACTGGCATTCTGAACTGGATGCTCAAAGCAGGACTTTTCTGTGGCACCGTTTGCATTTCTCGAACCTTCTTTTTTGATGCTCGGGGACTTGTTGTCCAAAGCAGTATCTGGGCAGAAGTTTTGTTTGTGGGTAAGGTAATCCTCAACTTTGTTGAAGCTTATCTTGCAGACTGCGCATTCATGATAGTCCATGAGCGCCTTCACCGGGAGTGACATCTTACCAAACTGCCCCATGCATTTCTTGCTGAGATCTATGGGTGCGTCACCTTCTTCTTGCGCTATTGCATTGCACTTTGACACAAGGGCTGATTTTGTGACGGTCAGGGAAGGTTCAGGATGTTTGGGAACCAAACCCTGGATTATGCTGTACCGCTGATGAATCTGGTCCTTGAAACTTTCCATCACATCCTGGGACATGAAAGCGCTACTGATAGTCGGCATCCCCAGGTAAGACGGTGGCCCCATGGGCTGCACTTGCTCCTGATCGTGAACCGGCATCTCGTACGCCTTCCTTCTCTTGCGAGCTCGCATTGACTTCTGGTTGGCTGGTGACTTGTTGCTGTTCGCTCGCTTCATGGGTGGGTCATGGCGGGTGGCGCAGTAATACTGCTTATGCACCATGTAGGTTTCCTGGCGACTGAAGGTGATCTTGCAGGCATCGCAGGTCGTTTGGCTGGGGTCCACCTCATTCTCTGTTGGGGATGTTTTGGGACTCTTCGAGTCTAACTGCATGCCGTTGTGCCTTTCCTCGGCACCAGATGGGGTCAATGCTTTTTTAACCTGCACTTGAAACTCCTCAGCAGCTTTGCCTCCAGTGCTGAAAGCGTCACAAGGGTTGAATTGTGTGGAATCGGGCCCTTTAACCTCAGAGGGATGGCCGGCATTAAGCATGTTAGCTAAACTGCCCCCAGTCTTAGGGCTCAGTGGGTCCGCTGCTTTGTCCAAAATGCTGGTGTAGTCATGTGGCTTGGCCATGTGCTGCCAGCGACTGTTACAGTAGTGCTTCTTGTGAACCAAATAGTTATCAAGGTTGGTGAAAGTAATATTGCATTCGAAGCATGTCGCTCCTTTTGGGACAAGCGTGCTGTACATTACTGGTGGGTAAGTATTCCCACCGTGGCGCAGCCTTCGATGGACCAGCTCTGACATTTTAGCCAGTATCTCAGAAGCCTGTGGGACAGCAGTAATTTCCTGTGAGAACGGAACATGAGGCATGAAGGGTGGCATTGGAAATGCTGGGGTCATATGGTGTTGGATTGGAGAAGAAGCCAAGCGGGGGCTCGAGGGCTCCGATTTCACTCTCGTGTAGGAGAAGCTGACTCTGTTTCCTGAGTTGACCTCTGCCTTTGCGACTGACTGCCCCTGTTCTCCATTCTCTTGCTCGGTGCTTTGAAGCACTTCTCGACAAGCCGGACTTTCTACGGCGTCTTTCCTGCTTGAATCGCGCGTGCCGTGCTTCGGACAGTCGGCACTGAGGCTTTTCGATGGCTCCGTTTCACTCTCTTGAGCGAGCTTGCTACCATGTCTGTGCAGTTCCTGGTGCTTGGACAGCTCTCGGGGCGTCTGGAACGTGAAGTGGCAGTGGCCGCACCTGAGTCCGCTCTGAGATAGATGGGACAGGATGTGGGGCTGGAGAGCCACAAGAGTGTCAGCTGTGAAGTCGCAAATAGTGCATTTCAGACTGCTTCCAGCAGGTGTCTCCTCGGTCTTTAAAACTGGCAAGACAAAAAAATAAATGACTGATTATGGTCAGTTTTCACATACAAACAATTTATATGTTAATTTATACAATAAACTCAAAATATATAAATAATTGAAATGTATAAAATGTAAAATTCACAAAACAAAACGTGTTTATGAACATTCAGTATGCTACACATTTCATAAATCTGTCTCAGATGTATCTGTCAAATGTTAAATTCATTCGATAGGTTATGCAAAATATATTACAAATGATAATAAATGGAAATATATGAGTATTTACACATGCTGGAGTAAGAAAACACAAATCTTCCGATTTACACACTGATGTCCAAGTTTCTTTATTACCACACATCCAGGTTTCCATCCAGCTGTCAGATTAAATTCAAATGAAACACTGAAATGTTGTAAAACTTCTAAAAATCTGAATTTTTCTGAGAACCAGCATTTCTGAGAAACAGCAAGTTTACAGAGAAATCTTTATATTTTACATCCAAAGAGAAACAACAGCTCACAAAATATCTTATTTAGCAGTAAATGCATTTGTTTATTGTTTTATATGGTGTATTTAATACCATTTTAATTTGTTCACCAGTCCACCGGCACCTGCTGTCGTATTTCATACCAGCTTGTATTTCCTATTAAATTATACACTCTCTGGTCAAAATGATGCTTTGTTGATTTTCTGTGTAAATAAGTCAACACATCCTGTACAGAGACACACTTCAATATGGTATTTTCTTCTAATTTTAGTGCTCAAATTCTATTTGAGTTTAACATATTGGGGCGAAAATCAAAACAAAGTGTCACAATTTCTATTTTGTTTTTGTTTTGTTTTTTCTAAACGTGTTCAATTCAGCAAATAAAGAGTAATTGTGCACAACATGGATTTGATCAGGGGTGCCTAAACATTTGAATGCGACTGTGTTTGGCAAATGCGTTTCCATCTTAATTGATCTATTTCTCAAAAAAGTAAGCTAACAAACATTTATGCAAATATTGGCTGCTTTATTCGAAATTTGCCATTTCCATTAATTCTGTATTAATTTGCAGCTGTTTATGTGTATAGATCATCATTAAACTATAAACAGTAAACAAAGTACAAAGGGAGACGCTGCAAAGCACAAACGCATCAGAAACACCATGTGTGTTATCAGTAATGACCTACAGCCTGATGGGAACGTATATAGCTGTATTCAAATGTTTGAGCGTCCCAGTCAAATGATATGATTTGCTTATTGGAATAAGTGGGGGAAAAAAAGTCCTTAGCAGAGAAATCAGCCTCAGTTACTGTTTATTTCCTGAATTTAACTTTATATATGTGTACACACACACACACACACACACACACACACACACACACACACACACGAAGTGTGCACTAAAATATGCGGAAAAGTACCACATTTAAGTGAAAACTACTAAAGTCTGAGCGCAAACACGGCAGAGCGAAGCAGCAACGTAAAGGACAGTACACCGTCTAAAGGCTCTGTGCAGGAACATTTTCATTATTCAAGGTCCAAACAGTGTAAACGTTCCCTCAGAGGTTCTACAGCGGTTCTAAGGTCTGATTGTGGAGCTTAAATCAGGTCCTCCAGGTGAAAAGTTGGTATTTGTTCCTTTTCATAACCGAATGTTTTAAAACAGAGCAGTAGAGTAAAAGCCTGGAGGCGAGGCGAGGCGGGGTGTGTGGAGTCAGTCCAGCTTAGAGCAGATCATTTCAGTGGATTATGGTTCAGTTATGTTCCCTGACTGAAGGCGCCGAGACGGAGCCTTGAGGGTCCCACCCCAGTGATGAGAGGGGGACCGACCCAGAGACGGTTTCATACCCTTTTTCCTGGAAGTGTCCACAGCCGTCACTGCATTTCTCCACCTTTCTGAGGATGAATGTGGCAGAAGGCAGACTTCTTCTCTCTCTACTCACCAGTATGTGTGGACAGGTGCATTTCCAGAGCGTGCGACCCCGAGAAGCTCATGTTGCATTGTGGGTACGTGCAGATGCGGGGCATTTGATGGCCTGTATTCGTCGGTTTCTCCGCAACCAGCTCCGGGTCCCTCTGTCGTCCGCTGCAGTAGTACATGAGGTGGGCCTGCAGGTTCCTCTCACTCCTGAACCAGATGCCGCAGGCTTTACACAGAAAGATGTCTTCTACAGAACAGCAGATACAAACAGATGGGCACGTCTGATCGCACAGTTTTCAGTGTCAAAGAATTTAAGAGGTTTTTTTCCTAAGTTAAAAAAACACCCAGAGGCCATCAGCAGTTTTATAACAGCTTTTTCAGTAGGAAACTGCAAGGCTGTCCAACACAGAGCCGCTTCCACCAGACTTGAGCAGCTACTGCAGTGTTGTTGACGAGGACAGGCACTGCATTAACCTGGCAGCAGCCTTATGAACGTCGGGGGGTACGACCTGTTCTTTAAACTTACCGTGGCAGAATGTTATATAAATATACCGTCACTGTCCAGAATGAAATGTCCCTTCATGTTTGTCGAACGGAAGCTGAATATGGCAGCTATTCTTTACATTGTTTAAAAATTTATGATAAACTGACGGATGGAAACGCTCCAAAAATATCTGGAATTAGACGTTTTTACGACCACCTGCTTCGATAATTAGGAATGTTTTGCCGTCTTGTCTGTTTTGCAGGTACTTGTGTTGTTTGTTTGTTTATTTGACAGTGGTGGTATTGAACCGCCCACAAGAGTATTTTCAGTAAACGGTTCATTCCCACGTCAAGCAGTATATAACTTTTGAAGGATCAGCAAGTTTATAAGGAATATAATTGTCCGTTGACCGAAAATTTCATTTCTGCACTTATTTTTTGAGTAAATATCAGTTTAAAATGTTTAACTCTTAATGTACTGTTTCCATTTACAGTGTACTCAAAGTATCCTTAACAGTAAAGGCAGTAAAGTGTTGTTAACGAGGACAGGCACTGCATTAAGATATTTTAATTAGCAATTATGAAAGAATGAATTAGGAATTATGACCCTTATGAATGTTGAGGGCCAGGACATACTGTACCTGTTCTTTAGACGTACTGTACTGGAATGTACATGACATAATAAATACAATAACTACATTGTTTTCCCTCCAAAGGTTTTTTTGCACATCAGTTGAATACGGCAGCCGTGTCCTCGACATTGTTTGAAAATGATGAATGGACTGAGGAAAATTATATTCACTTGCATTGAAAATGAAGAATGTTCTGCCTTCCCCTGTAAAGCGGATGTTTTTGGAGATACTTGGGTTTTTTTCTGACAGTGTCGGTGTTAAACACTGTAAACTGTTCAAATCAGAGTCAGATTCAGACTCAGAATCACTTTATTCCACCAAGTGCGTCACACGCACAGGGAGTTCGTCTTGCTGAGTCACACATGTACATATAACAACTAAAGAGGCCAGACAAGCACCCAGACCCCACCCGTCAAACACGGGGCACATGGGCAGATCAGCCCGCCACGCCATCCTCTCAGGCTTTTCATTTTCTATTAATATCAGCCACTGCACTACGGTCCCCAGCATGCACTGCAACGTACCGTGCGCTCAGACTCTCCTACCCCAACAACAGGCTATGGGACAGCGATTACACCTCAGTTCCACACCAGTCATATCACCACAATGCATTTCAGCTGCAGTTCAACCAACATGCAGCACTGTGTGAAACTCTGAGGCACCAATGACACATTTTCAAAATCTATTCGTGTAGTTTCTGTTTATTTGCTGAGAAAAGTGTAAATATTTGAATAAATAAAATGAATAGAATATTAATTATATATATTAATATTAATACGTATATATATATATATATATATATATATATATATATATATATATATTTCGCTGTTGTCGGGGCGAAAAAAACTCATATCTCCAAAATGGTAACTTTACAATAGAAGGAAAAAACCTACTGTAGTTTTAATGGAAGTCAATGGAACCGGACGTCTTTCCAAGTCATTTTGGGCCGTTTCTTTTGGTCCATTCATCATGAAATTTACACACAATATAAAGAACGACAGGTCGTTTGTAATGATGTAAAAAACTGAAAAATTACAAAAATGGAGATAGGAGGTTTTCTTCCCACAGCAGCAAGATATAAATATATAATAAACAGTGATGTTCTGGATGTTGGTGTGTGTGTTTCACCATCTCCAAGCCTCTCCTCCTCGAGGAAGTCCAGTATTATATGTAGTTAAAAAGCAGCTCCTGGTTTGACCAATCAGAGCTCAGTAAATTGAGCTCATGATGTAATTGATGATATTAACGAGTCTCTGTGGCGGCTGTGAAGGTGTCCAGGAAAAATATGGACCCAAGAAATTCTTGTTCCTGTTTATTGTTTTTCTGTTTATCTGAATTATGAATACGACTTTATTCTAATGTATATTGTGATTAGACGCCTGAAACTTTCCCACAGCGCTGTAAATACTTAACAAAAGCTCAGAAACTGACCCAAGTGTGCAGCAAAGAAAGGATGCCGGGTGTTTAGTTCAGAAATGTAGGTGGGTTTAAAAGGAATTTAGAGTCTGAATATTTCGTGATTTTCCATGTAATATTTCAGGGTCTAATACAAGCGTCTGTATTTCACTGTTGACATTTTTGCGTATTTTGAGACGAGGGCCGGTTCGGGTTACAGCGCAACATTCGTTAAAGATGCAGTAAAAACATTTTTTCTCTCTGAGCCACAGATTTGGCCTTTTTACTGGTTGAGTGTGACCCCTGACCTAGCCTATAAACAGGCACTGGACTGAGGAAAAGGTTAAATAAATTACAGTAAATAGAATAAAGAGAATAAAAAGGAGGCGTGAAAGGAGCTAAGAAGATGTACATATGAGATTATTGGGTAACACTTTATTTGAAGGCTACCTACATAAGGGCTTCATGACGCATTCATAAGCACTGAATAATGTTTATGAAGCACTACTTGAACATTTATTAAGTGCTTATGTCGGTTCTCGCAACCTGACAGATGTTTTATGAAATAAATGACATTGTACTGACATAATAACATATTTACATTATGAACATATTTACAGCTCTAAACATTTAAAACACTGTACATAACTGTTTATGTCAGCATTCTTAAGACGACATTGTACTGATATCAGGTGAAATATGCCTGGGAACCACCCCCTCTTCCCTCCATGGCGTGGATAAGATGATTGATGTGATTATGTATAGTGTTTAAAATGTTTAGTGCTGTAAATATGTTCAATGTTTATTCTTATTATGTCAGTACAATGTCATTTATTTCATAAAACATCTTATGCCAGGTCGCGAGAACCGACATAAGCACTTAATAAATGTTCAAGTAGTGCTTCATAAACACATTATTCAGCGCTTATGAGAGTGTTATGAAGCCCTTATGTAGGTAGCCTTCAAATAAAGTGTTACCGTTTATTTTAACTTACTGTTCATTCCAAAGTGAAGTAGATCAGAAAGTTTGTCTATTCGCTGAAGTTTGGTTACATTTCATTTCTGCGAGGAAACATCAGTTTGTTAACTTTGCCAACTTTGTTAACTCTTTGTCGCTGTTTTCATTCACAGTGCGCTGATGTAACTTATTAGATACACATTTCTGGCCCATTTCCATCGGTCACGTTGTTATGAAACTTCCACACAATGTAAAGGGCAGCTGGCGTTTTTTCAAGCGGTGTAGAAAGTACAAAATAAAGCCGCTGCGAAGTTTTAAACTGACAGTGACATTATGTTACGCGTTATTTTATACTTGACCCAACAGGGCCCGTCAAAGAAAGCTGAATCTAAATGAATGGATGTAAATATCATCCTGGAACTGAAGGTCGTCTGCAGTCCTTTGTGACTCTCTTATCCTTTCTGAGCACATCAGAGCCAAGATGATCCCTGACACAAGATTTCCATTTTTAACCAAGCACATTAATCAGCCCATCCGCAGGCCCTGATAACGGCACACTCACTGTTCACGATGGCGTTGGGCAGGATGGAGGCCATGGCGGCCTGCTGGGGGAGGAGCTGGATGCCGTCCAGCAGCCTGGCCGGGTACATGCCCTGCCCATGGGGGGCGGAGCCTGCTGTCTGGAACTGAGGGCAGAAATCCACAGCACACGCCGCAAGCTCCTCCCCCTCCATCACACGCCGCGTGGTAGAGCACCATATCTGTCCTCCTGATAGAGAGAGGGAGAGAGAGAGAGAGAGAGAGAAAGAGAGAGAGAGAAAGAGAGAGAGAGGGAGAGAAAGAGAAGGAGAAAGAGAGAGGGAGGGGGGAGAGAGAGAGAGAAAGAGAGAGAGAGAAAGAGAGAGAGAGGGAGAGAAAGAGAAGGAGAAAGAGAGAGGGAGGGGGGAGAGAGAGAGGGAGAGAAAGAGAGAGGGAGAGAGAAAGAGAGGGAGAGACAGAGAGAGAGAGGGAGAGACAGAGAGAGAGAGGGAGAAGGAGAGAGAGAGAGAGGGAGAGAAAGAGAGAGGGAGGGGGAGAGAAAGAGAAGGAGAAAGAGAGGGAGGGGGGAGAGAGAGAGGGAGAGAAAGAGAGGGAGAAAGAGAGACAGAGAGAAAGAGAGGGAGAAGGACAGAAAGAGAGGGAGAGAGAGAGGGAGGGAGAGAGAGAGGGAGAGGGAGAAAGAGAGAGAAAGAGAGGGAGAAGGACAGAAAGAGAGGGGGAGAGAGAGGGAGGGGGAGAAAGAGAGAGAGAAAGGGAGAAAGAGAGAGAGAGAGAGAGAGGAGAGAGAGAGAGAGAGAGAGAGAGGGAGTGACAGAGACAGAGAGAGGGAGAAGGAGAGAGAGACAGAGAGAGAGAGGGAGAGGGAGGGGGGAGAGAAAGAGAAGGAGAGAGAGAGAGAGAGAAAGAGAGAAAGAGAGAGGGAGAGAGAGAGAGGGAGACAGAGAGAGAGAGGGAGAAGGAGAGAGAGACAGAGAGAGAGGGAGGGAGGGGGGAGAGAAGGAGAGAGAGAAAGAGAGAGGGAGGGGGGAGAGAGAGAGGGAGAGAAAGAGAGACAGAGAGAGAGAGGGAGAGAGAGAGGGAGGGGGAGAAAGAGAGAGAGAGATATTATTAAACGCTATAAGTGTATCGTTATTGTTCCACCGTATTATTTCACCATTTAAGGTTGATAAAAAGCTTTTTTTGTCATTTCTGCCATTTTATCTGCTCTCGTTCAATTTCTGAATGGAGTTGTTTATTTGATAATGTTGTTTATTTGATATGATATAACAAAAGAAACAGTTTTGAACAGGCGAACAGGAGGACTGTACCTCCCACTCCATTCACGATGCGTCATTACACGCAGAAATAAAGCTACTAGACCGTCTCTGGGTCGGTCCCACTCCTGTCACTGGGGTGGGACCCTCAAGGCTCCATCTCAGCGCCTTCAGTCAGGGAACATAACTGAACCATAATCCACTGAAATGATCTGTTCTAAGCTGGACTGACTCCACACACCCCGCCTCGCCTCGCCTCCAGGCTTTTACTCTACTGCTCTGTTTTAAAACATTCGGTTATGAAAATAAACAAATACCAACTTTTCACCTGGAGGACCTGATTTAAGCTCCACCATCAGACCTTAGAACCACTGTAGAACCTCTGAGGGAACATCTACACTGTTTGGACCCTGATGAACTGAAAATGTTCCTGAACAGAACCTTCATTTTCTGGCAGTGTTGCTGATTAAAGAAACTAATGAGCCCTTATTGGTCCAGGTTCTGTTCTGAGTGAGCTCACACACTCACCCATGAAAACACAGAGCATCCGGCAGTAAAGGAAGGACTCGAGCATGGAAACATCATTTCCACTGGCTGAAAATGATAAACTGATTCTCCTGCTGCCAACAGTGATTTACACCCTGTACATCCTGGAGGTGGATTTAAACAAGCAGCTTTCCTAATTAATCCCAAAGCTCACTACGTACACGTGTATGTATATACACATATACTAATCATTAACCTCATCGTACGTTGTGTTTCTATTCTGTAAATATTTAAAAGTATTTTTAAGTTTAAAAAAAAAAAGATAAACATCTCACTGGGCTGTAGCTTCAGTACAGGCCACATTTTTTACGTTAAATTCAGTAAATAAACAGTAACTGCATTAAAATGTGCAGATGTGTTTATGTATCTTCTTCTTCTTCTTCTTCCGGCTGCTCCCTTTAGGGGTCGCCACAGCGGATCATCTGCCTCCATCTCGCCCTATCCACTGCCTCCTCTACTTTCACACCAACCATCTCCATGTTCACCTTCACTACATCCATAAACCTTCTCTGAGGTCTACCTCTTCTCCTTCTACCCGGCAGCTCCATCTCCAACATTCTTTGCCCAATATCTCCACTATTCCTCCTCAACACATGTCCAAACCATCTCAACCTGGCCTCTCTGGCTGTATCTCCAAACTGCTCCACCTTCACTGTCCCTCTGATCTGCTCATTTCTAATCTTGTCCATCCTGGTCACTCCCAACGAAAATCTCAGCATCTTCATCTCTGCCAGATGTGTTTATGTATGTACACCATTTAATGTTAGACCAGGGATGCCCAAATGTTTGCATATGAGTGTGTGTGTGTGTGTGTGTGTGTGTGTGTGTGTGTGTGTATACATATGTGTGAAAGTGCCTGTTGCCTGTTACACACAAGAAACGGCCCAAAATGACTTGGAAAAAATTCTGGTTCCATTGACTTGCATTAAAAGTAAAGCAGGTTTTTTCCTTCCATTTCCTTTCCTTTTCCTGTCATTTTGGAGATAAGAGTTTTCTTCTGTTAGTGTATATATATATATATATATATATGTGTGTGTGTGTGTGTGTGTGTGTGTACATACATACCCCCACACACACACACACCTCTTTTAATTTATATAACACAAATCTTCATTTTTGTCTTTTTGTACTATTTTTACTGAACTGCCAGCCGCCTTAACAACGTGCTACACTACGTCCATCTCTTGCCATTTTATGGATATGACGTTTATTACTAACATAGACCCTTTGAGGTCTAGAGCTATGTGGTTTTGCTCCACTGCATATTCATCCTAAATATTTACTGCGAGGTCACTGTAGACTCACATAATGAACATCATAGCGACATACAGACTTGCCGTCTGTATCTCAGGCTCTTGTCTGCACTCGGGATTTTTGTCTGTTTTGTCGAACGTGGTCTGGACCGAGTTCAGGGTTTGTGTCGGTGAACTACACGTCAGAAAATAGAACCACATCGTGCTTTTGCTTTGGTAATTGCAGCTTCTAATGGTTAACGCTGGTCAGTTTTCCAAGCGTTTTCCTTGAAAAAGGCATTTTTCCGAGGCCCGGTAATGGCTGTATGAGATAAAGGCGTGACTAAACGAGGATTCCTCTTTAACCTCGGGATCACAGCACGTCTTTGAGCCTCCCTCGCTTCTGTGTTCCTTAATGTTCTAGTAAATTAGTTTCACAGTTTGATCTAAGTGGGGCTTTTTTTTTTTTTTTTTGAGTCTTGGAGTATCTGGCAACCCGAGCAGCGGAGATATATTCTAAACTTTTCTCTGTAAGGTAACAGAAAAATGTTAAATTCCCACAGTTTGTTCTTTGAGCCCACAAACAATGCCCATACATGCATGCATGCCTTTGAAGATGGGAAAACAAGCGGAGGACGGTACACCGCAGACGACTCGGTATGTTTTTGATTCCTCTAGAAAAAGAGGAATGGACATCTTGGATAAAAGTGCTGCATTATCTAATTGCGGAAGCGGCGGATGAAACATTCCACTGGAGTCCTAAAGAACAAACTCATTAGGCAGGCAAAAGGGAGAAGAGCGCTTTGTGGCCAAGATAACATTTATCTCTGTAAATGACAGGCTCTCTGTCTGCGCTTCATCTTCCATTGAGGGGATTAAAGTTTTAAATATGACTATTTACAAAAGTCTGGAGAGAGAGATAACAAGCAGAGGCATGATACGCCGCCGCTGAACGCCAGAATTAGGACATGGACTAATTGGGCTGTTGGACAATGAAGACGAGGCACACACACTGCTACCTTTCAAAGATCTATTAACAGTGACATCACGTCAAACGAAGGGGAAAAACCGCGACCTGTGACGATTTCTGCTGGTTCGGTTAAAAGGCTAGTAATTGGACATTCTGCAGTGCGAGTGCTAAAGCTGTGGAAGCCCTTTAAGCACATTACACATCAAAGAATCACAAAACAAGATGATTAAAGCAGTATATTGGGGGGGGGGGGGGGGGGGGGGGGGGGGGGGGGGGGGGGGGGGGGGGGGGGGGGAGGGGGGTTTGCACAATTTCTCCATTACCCTTCATATACAGTACTGTCCAAAATTCAGAGACCAGCCCTCATTTATTTCATTTCAAGCCATTAAGTGCAAGTTATTATTTTTAAATTAGATATAATTCACTCGCATGAGAAAGGAGAAAGAGTGATGTTCGGAAACTGAGACGGAGAACACGGGCCTCCTAACAGCCACCTGGAAGAGCTGGTCAACACTAAACCTGCCCCCATCAGATAAACAGCACTGAAAGCTTTGATCTCTGAGAGAGAGGAGAAGATCAAGCTGCTTCAGATCTGAGAACATCCACAGGTGCTTCTGTCCATCCTTCCACTGTGAGAAGACCACTCAGCGCTTCTTTAGTTTCACACTGGAGCTACAATGCAGAGTTAATGTGCCTAACGAGTAATGCAAGCTTATACCCACCAATTAGCACAACTGGAATCCCACTGGTTTTTCAAAATTTCTGCATTACTGAACATTTAAGACGTGAAGTCTTAATGTCAGAGCTGCTCACAGTGGTGGTGATGGGAACCAGACGTCCCTCTAAAAGCTCCTCACAGAAAG